>NW_027397071.1:7387322-7420392 GCF_003265705.2 Callorhinus ursinus | reverse complement strand
GTGCCTGTTGGCCATTTGGATGTCTTCTTTGGAGAAATTTGACCCCAGATCTGATCAATTCCATAGACTGCTCTTTACCCTTAGCTGCATTAACTTCTCTGTGTCCATGGTGCTCTCCAAACCAGTGGCCCTTGTGGACACTCAGCTTCTGGAGGTCACTGCATGTTAAATTTTTTTTTAGTTCAATTAGCCAACATACAGAACATCATTAGTTTCAGATGTAGAGTTCAGTAATTCATCAGTCGCACATAACACCCAGTGCTCATCACATCACGTGCCCTCCTTAATGCCTATCACCCAGTTACCCCATCCCCCCATCCACCTCCCCTCCGGCAAAACTCAGCTTCTGTATGGTAAATTTTGATTTGTATAACACCTGTGAAATAAAGTTTCTAATAGATATTACAGTGTTGTGATTTTTACTGAGGGCTTTGGGGTTAGACATTTCAGGTTTGAAAATTATTTTTTTACTCAGCAGCTACATGATCTTGGGCAAATCATTTTTCCTCCCTGGACCATAATCTCCTTATCTGCAGAATGAGGAAAGTAATCATTTCTATCTCGTAGAATTATTGTGAAGAAAAAATTATATAATAGATATAAACACTCTGCAATTTCTGACACATCACAAATGGTCATGGTGATGACACAGATTATGAGGAGGAGGTTGGGCCATGGGAGAGCTAAAGAAAAACAGGTGGGGGAAAGGGAAAGAAGGATGTCTAGAGATAGTGACTTTGTCTCCAAGAAACAGAACCAGTAGGAGATAGATAGATGATAGATAGATAGATAAGAGAGAGAGAGATTTTGAGGAGTTGGCTCATGTGATCATGGAAGCTGAGAAGTCCAAAATCTACAGGGTAGACCAGCAGGCTGGAGACCCAGGGACGAGTTTGATGTTGTAGCTAGAGTCTAAAGGCAGTCTGCTGATGGGATTCCCTCTTCCTTAGGAGAGGTCAGTCTTTTTCCTCTTAAGACCATCAGTTGATTAGATGAGACTCACCGCATTATGGAGGATAATCTGTTTTACCCACAGTCTAATCTTTAAGTGTTAATCTCATCTAAAAAGTATCTTCACTGAAACATCTAATCCAGTGTTTGACTAAATATCCAGGTCCCATGGCCTAGCCAAGTTGACACAGAGAATTCACTATCACATCTAACACTGGCTTTCCAATTTAAATGCACTCATTGTTCAACCAGAGCCTAGAGGCGGAGGACCACAGTCTTTCCCATTTAAGCAGAGATGAATACGTACTCCCAGCAACTTGACTTTAGAGCAGCCAGGGGTAGGAAAAAGGAGGGAGGAGGGACACAGGCTGGTCTTTAATGGCACAGTGACTGGTATTCTCAGGCCTCTTTCCTTCTCTCTCCCCGGTCTTCTAGCAGTGTCACCAAGCAAACAAATGAACCATGCAGGAGAAGGTAGTGGCCAGCTGAGTTGTAGGATGGAGGAGCTATGACAAATATTCTGGTCAACCTGTCACCAAATCATACAAGAGAGACCAGCCCTCTCCACCTCCCTCACTTACCTCCATCTGCCCCAGAAAGAATGATCTGGGTTTTATGCACAGCAGCCTCCTGGAGAAACGCCAAGTTATCCCTGGGGATAGTACTGAGATACAAAGAAATCTTTACAGGTTCAAATGATGGTCTCACTGTAACAAAATGAACCTTAAGGGAAATAAATGTGCAGTCCTTCATGGAGGTCCAAAACAAAACAACATAAAATAAAACATCTATCAGGAAGGATTCAAGGAAACCTTCCAGTTTAAAATTGCGCCTGACTAACATTTCCCAGTGAAGTCTTCATCAACTTGCCCACTAAAATACCCACAGAGGGGTGCCTGGGGGGCACAGTCAGTTGAGTGTCTGACTTTCAGTTTTGGCTAAGGTTGTGATCTCAGGGTCGTGAGATCAAGCCCCGAGTTGGGCTCCGAGCTAAGTGCAGAGTCTGCCTAAGACTCTCTCTTTCCCTCTTCCTCTGCCCTTCCCCCCTGCTCTCTCTAAAATAAATAAATAAATCTTTAAAATAAAATAAAATACCACAGAAACATAGATGAGGATGAAAATTCACAACATTGTAAACGAAGCCTCACGGATAACTAACTGAATGATGGGATCTGGAGAGAATTTCTGCTTTCTAAGAGACAAGCAGAATGGGAATGAGAAACCTTTCCTGGGTTTAATTTCATATCACATGGAGGCTTTTCCTTATGTGGCAGAGCCTGCTGGTGGTGCTCCTCACTTCTTCCTGGACCCACAGATAGACTGTATTTTACAGCCTTCCTTACGGTTGGGTGCACCCACATGCCTGAGTTCTGATCAGTGGAATATGGGCAGAGTGACGGGGCCACCTCCAGGACTGGCTCATAGAAACCTCCCAAGCACTATCCTCCGTGCTCTTTCTCCATCCTCTGATTGAATAGAGAGGGTCCCAAAGGCAAAGAGGAGGGTGGAGACACCATATGGGAGGAGCCCAGGTCCCTCTATGAGTAGGGGAACTAGCCTCTGCCTCACTTCCCAACACCAATACACATTGTCCTGGGATGTGGGCGAAACATGATTTTTTACTATGTTGAACTGATATTTTCGAGTTGTTTGTTATAGAATGTAGTCTACCCTGATACGCCTACAAAGTGGAGATGATCTAAACATTTTGGAAGACCTTGCTTTGCTCTAGGTGAGCAAGAGCACATGTCTGATAGGGAGCCCAAGGTACAAGAGAAAAGGAGCATCATCCAGAAGACAGCGAGAGGCAAGCTGGTGAACACATGCAGAGTTCTGAGGCCCAGATGCAGGGTGGGGAGGGCAAGGGGAAAGCAGATCAATTATTTTCCTATTAGTAATGTGATAAAACTATCAAGTGTATATTAAATCATTTGTGAAAGAAAACTAACGATTTACGATTCCATTTAATTTGTAATCATATAAGACTTAATGATCTTTTCAATGGGACAGAAAATTAAAACCTACCATTGCCATAGCCAAGTATCTGAGCCACAACCGTTTAGTCACTCTGCTTATACACCACTGAAAATGATACACTATAGGACCCAGAGGAAAATTTCCAGAAATGATCTGACATTTTGCACAAGATGTAAGAATACAATGCCTCTAGGAAACATCAACAGAACTCAGTACTTAGTGAAATAAACATGTAATAATATATTTAAAAAAGAGTTGAATGATATGTGGAAGAATTTGAAGGAAAGTAAAACTGTGTATTAGAAGAATCAGAGTTGGGACGCCTGGGTGGCTCAGTCCATTAAGCGTCTGCCTTCGGCTCAGGTCATGATCTCAGGGTCCTGGGATCGAGTCCCACATCAGGCTCCTTGCTCAGCGGGGAGTCTGCTTCTCCCTCTGCCTGTGCTCTCTCTCCTTTTGACAAATAAATAAAATAAAATAAATCTTAAAAAAGAAGAAGAAGAATTAGAGTCTATTTTGGAGGTAGTAAAAAAACGAGGATTTTTTTTTTCCTAGTAGAAAGTGGAATCAGTGATTAGAAGGACAAATTTGAGAAACTCCCAGAATTTAGAGGCAAGGGAAAAGAGATGATACCAAGAGGAAAAAAGATGGCCATGGCAGGCATGGTGAAATGAATAGGGGAAAGAGTAAGATTGTTAGAACTTTAGTCTTAAACAGGAGGCACCCAAAGATAAAGTTTCACTGTTGACTTAAAACATTCAGTGAGACACAAAAGTAAGAAGTTCAAAAAGTAAAAAATAAATAAATAAATAAATAAATAAATAAATAAAAGATAACTTTCAGAAATGTAAGCATATTCAATGTGGTACCTATGCTCTCAAACACTGGAGATGATTTTTTTAAAAAGCAAAGGGAAAAATAAAGAATAAAAACCAAAAGAGAGGAAAAGAAGTCATAAACAACCAAGGCATACATGGTGGGTGTTTGTTTTTCCTGACTGCTCAGCACCTGGCTGGGCTCTGGCTCCTGGGTTAAAAGTTAAGGTGTGGGATCCCTCTCTCCCTGACATCTGGCCAGCCTTGAATCTTGGGCTCAGCCCGTCCGATGCTCCCACCTATGGCTCTGACAGTTGAGGAGTGGCGCAAAGCACAGGTGCATTGAGAGATTCTATGGGGATGACAGCTATGGAGTCAGGAGTCCGGTGGGGCAAAGTGACCAGGAACAGTGCAGTTCGGGGGTGGCAGTTAGAAAGGTCCAGCTGCAGTGTCCTTGGCACCTCCCCGGGGCATGACCTCATGATCTCAGCTCTGTCTTGCCTTCCATAGTTCCTGCTTCTTCTCCAAGCCTGTTCCTCTATCTTCCCAGTCAGGACAATATGTACCTTTTCCGCTACGTGAGTTAGATTCTATTTCTGTTGCGTACAAACAGGAACCCAAGGGCTGTAGCATAAAACAAAACGATAGGTGTCATAAGAATAAAAAAACATAGATTTAAAAATCCCCTTCAATACACAAGAAAATCTCAAGTTGAATTTAAAATATTGAAACTTGGGGTGCCCGGGGGGCTTCGTCATTAAACTGCTGATGCTTGGTTTCGGCTGCGGTCATGATCTCAGGGTCAGCCTCTGCACTCAGCAGGGAATCGGCTTCAGGATTATCCCCCTCCCTCTGCCCCTCCCCCTGCTTGCTCACCTCTCTCACTTTCTCTCAAATAAGTAAGTAAATCTTCAAACTATTTAAACTCAAGAGAGATAACCTCAAACAAAATAGCTCAGAAAGATTAAAAGTAAAAGTGTTGGTGAAGCTACGCCAGGTAAGCGCAAATTTAAAAAAGCAAAGGTGGGATGTTAATATACATCAAAGCTGAATTTAAGAGAAAGGATTTAAGGGGCTTCAGAGGATAAGTTTATGTTTATTTTTAGTCACGCAAATTATTATCATGAGCATAAATTATCATAAAAATTAAATCAAGACAGAGATACACAGAATATAATGTGAAAGTGTTTCCTTCAATTCTCCCACTATTACTCCATTCCTGAGAGGTAAGTTCTTTTGTGTGCCTGGTGGTATATTTGTAGATCTTTTTCTTTTTTTTTAAGATTTTATTTATTTATCTTATTTTAGAGAGAAGGAACACGTGAGAGCAGGGGGAAGGGCAGAGGGAGAGAGAGAGAAAGAATCCCAAGTAGACTCCCCACTGAGTGCCAAGGCCCATCAGGGGTTGGGGGTGTGTGAGGGTGCGGGGCTCGATCTCAGGACCCTGAAATCACGACCTGAGCCAAAACCAGTCGATGGCTTAACCGACTGAGCTGCCCAGGTGCCCCTATTTATAGATCTTTATGCACATTTGTGCTCACATATTCACAGACATATGACTTGGGGATTTTGTTAAGTCATAGTGTGGCAGCCGAGGGGCATCTCTGAGAGCAGGTGACAGCCTCCAGCCACAGCACCTTCAGGTTGCTGCAGTGCCTGAGCCAAGGTCATGCTCTCCCCGGGCAGCGAGCAGCCGGTCACTCAGCACAGAGGGAATCCCTGGGCCTGGCCATTTCTGCCCAGCGTGGGACTCTTTTAAGAGCAACATGCACCAGATCTCCCAGTACACTGACTGAGACTCTGTCAGAGCTGCCCCGCGGTCTCAGGCTCCTCCCAGCCAGTCTTTGTCCCTCCTCCCCCTGTTTTATGGTGTCAGCTCCGCATCTGGGTTTGAAGAATTTTCCTGCTAACTTTAGGTTTCTGCTCCCTGTCTTTCATGAGCATACCTCCAATGAATCTCTTGCACTTCTAAGCCCAATGTGGCACCACCAAATGATGCAGTTGATTCCAGAAGTGGCCCAAGAAAACTGGGGCAGAGATGGGGCTCAGAGACTGGATCACTCTCTGCTCATCAGGAAGGGAGGACCCTGTTGGGTGGTACGCGGGGCCATGGGTAGTCCCTTGCACAAGTCAATGGTTTTATTGCTAAAAATTTCACAGTGGTGACTTGGGAAAACATTCTGGGGGAGGGAACATCCTGGCATTTAAAGAGTATGAGGAACAAAACTACAAGGACTATGGGTTTGGCCGGTTATTACAAAGTTGCATTGATGTCCTACAGTGCCATACTGAGCATCTGAGCAACTTACAACTAAGTTTGAGAACCCGGAACTTCTTTGGTAGAGGCCCTTAATTCTTACGGTGAGAAAATGGATACAACTCGGGATCTATAGTTAGAGTCATGGAGCTTTCACCAAGAATGATTTAATGGCTCAGTCAAGGGGATTCTGTTATGCTAAAGCTAAGGCCCTTGTTGGGAAAAGCTGGCACCGTGAAAAATGGGAAGGGGCATCTGGGTGGAGACCTGAGGGGACTGTGTCCTGAAGCCTCCCCTGGACCCTCAGAGCCTGCAGATGGCCCACCTTCCCTATTAAGAGCTGGGACTTCCACCACATGGAAAGATAGTGCAGAGGCCTCTCTCACACAAGGAAACAGAGCTACACTTCAGGAGCGGTCCCTACCTCCCCCTCGCTGCCATTCTGATAACTAGAGGTAAATCTCTCATGACCAAACTAGGGAAAAGCTGGACCTGAAAAGGGAGGAAAGAGATTGCATTCTGAAGGAGCTAGGAGAATTAGCTAACGTGTTCAGTCAGGAGCCCAGGAGGTACCCACAGGACTGAGTGTGTAAGTTGCACGCTCAAGGGGACATAGGACTTGATAAACCAGGGTCTGTTGACTTTGGGACACTCTCACAAAATTAAATTTAACACCCTGGTAAGGACTCCAAGAGATGGATGAACTCTCTACTAGGGTGGCTCTTAGAAGCTTAGAAAAAAGTGAAGGCCTATACTGAGCAAAGCTGAAATATGTAAATTGCTGTGGCAGTTGGGGCAAGGATAAAAAGTTTAGGGAAGTGAGGCCAGAAGACCCAGTTAAGGATTATGTGACTTAGGAGGCTCGGGCCATCGGGATGGCACTGGCAAGAGGGTGCCTGAATCACTCTAAAGTTCAGCTATGGCTCCCCTCTGCAGGCCAGGGCTAAAGGTAGCAGAGATGGTCATGGAGCTTGGCTGATGGGCAATGAGGATGATGCCCTCCAAGTGCACTCACTCCAAGCAATAGAAGTCAGGCGATAGCGTTTACCTACCAGAAGCCAGAAAGCTGCAATTACTGTAATGACTGGCAAAGTCAGGGTGACAGCCAAGGGATCCTGACCTGTGGAGAATTATGGAGATGGTTAACAGAACACAGTGTTCCTAGGAGCAAAATAGATGGGCTCTGCTTAATGTATGCAGTCAGAAGAAGGTAAGAATGTATTCTTAGGAGGAGGTCAGTTGCTCCAATAAAAAGTATGATCCCTTGCAGAGCCAATTTTCAGATCTGGAAATCATCTGATGATGGCTGGGTCCCCAGGATGAAGGAACCTGTATCAGTATGGCAAGTATATGCTGTAAAGACTCCCCAAAGGGATCCACATTTACTTGAGTATCTGCACACTGGAAAAAGAGAAATACCCATTTTGAGGACTATTGGACACTAGGTCCAAGTTAATATTGACACCCAGACTTACACCTTCATCGTGCCACTGTCAGAGGGGGGGCAGAGAGGAGCCAGGTAATAAATGCAACCTGATCAAAGTCAGCTTCTAGAAGTCCACTGGGTCTGTGGACCCAACTGGTGGTCATTTCCCTGCTCTCTAATGTATCATCGGATTGATGTAACCGGCAGTTGGAGTAAACACCACAGTGGGTCCGTGGCCCGTGGGGCAAAAGCTAACATCAGGGAGAGACCATGTGGAAGTCTCTGATTCTCCCCTTTTTGGCCAACATAGCAAATAAAAAATAGGAGATCATTCCTGGAGGGATGGCAAAGATTTAATGCTATCTTTAAAGGATGGAGGGGTGGGAAGTCCCTTTCATATCTCCATTTAATTCTCCAGCCTGACTCCAGTAGAAACTAGATGGACTCTGGAGAGTGACTATGGGCTCCCATTGGCTTAACCAAGCAGGAGTCCCAGCCCCAGCGGCTATATCAAACATAGCGTCTCAGGCACACAATGTGCCCCCCAGCCCCTGATTTGACAGATGCATTCTTTTCTGCCCCAACCAAGAGAGAGGATCAGAAAGAGTTCACGCTCACATGGAACAGATTATATCCATTTTCAGTTTTGCCCCTGGGCTATTTTACTCTACTACCTTCTGTCATAATCTAGTCTAAGGAGATCTGGAACATCCGGTCATCCCACAGGACATCACATCGATCCATTATGTGGATGACATCATGCTGACTAGTCTGTATGAGCAAGAAGCGGTGAGGACACAGGAGGCCTTGGTTAGTCATATGTGCTCCAGAGGATGGAAGATACACCCGAGGGAGATTCAGTAATATATTCACTCATGCTAAGAGTCGACATCCTACTTGATGGATTAGATAAAGCCCCACTGGGTTCCAGAAACAACATAAAATGTCCGATTACCATTACCACTATTATTTATTGCTGTTTTGAAAGGCTGAGCTGATTAAATAAGACATGATGTATAAATAATAATAAAAATAACTACAACTGTATGGTATGCTCACTACACTCCAGGCACTGCTTCTAGTACTTTTTGGTTTTTCACTTAATTCACACAATAACCCTGTGGTTGTTGGTAGCATTCGGGGTGGTACCATTATTATGCCCACTCTGCAGATAAGAGAACAGTCACGGAAAGGTTAAAAACTTGACCAAGGTAGGTAAAAGTAGTAAATATTGAAAAGCAAGAACATGATTATCACACTTTGCAGACGCCCTGATTGGCTTCCTAAAAAAGCCCTGCGAATTCACTGGAAACCATTAGAAAGTACTATTAATAACAAAGCATCCCCTCTCCAGCCCGCTCCGCTCCCTGAGTCTCTGGGACGCTGCAAGAGTCATCCGGCAAGGCAGATGTTTAATTTAGTCCTGGCAAGAGGGGACGGTGTCTGTCTTCCCCATTTACTCATCTTGATCTTTAATTGCCACCCGTCCTCCCCAAGCACTTGGGCTCATTTTTACTTTGCTCCCACTTGCAATCAAGGGTTGAGCCCCAAGGACATCTGGAGTCTTAAAACCCAGTAATGATACACAGAAACAAACACAAAGCAATAAAATTCTTTTAGAAATCTCTGACCAGAGCTGATGTGCATCTGTCAAGCCTTGAAAGCTTCAGTCATGAGGCTTTAATAGCAGTGGAGGGGAAGGCAGGGTGGGCCGAAGCGCATCCCTCTTGAAGACCCACACTCAGATTCCAGTATTGACTGTGGCTGCCCGGGGGGGGGGCGGTCGGCCCTGAATCACAGCGCCAGCATCTGTGAGTTCTCGGCAGCCTGCCTGGGAGGGACGCCTGCTGGGGCAGTCTAGAAAAGGCTCAAGGCGAACGGGAGCATCACCAGGACGCTGAACGCCTGGGGAGGCAGCTGCAGTGGGTAAGGCGAAGAAGGAATAAAGAAACAAGCAGTCACTAAAGCTGGCCCTATAAAGATAAAAACCACTATCCAAAGGATATTCGATCTTGTCCAGTAAAGTGGCCCCTGACCGTTCAGGAAACAGCGTGGCACGGTGGGAAAAAATATTGCAGCAAGTTCCAAAAAACTGTCACTCATGTCCTCGTGCAGCCACTACCAGCCGGGCTTCCTCTGGTGAGGCGTTTTATCATCTCTGAGTCTGCACGCGACCTCAGCTAGTGATGGGAGGCACTACATAAGGCTTAGAGTCAAGCCAGCTGAAAGAAACGTGAGGGGTCTATTTCCACGCCTTCCTTCCAATGCACTAACTTCTTCAAGTTCCCGGGCTTTCTTGGGGACATGAGGCCCCAGCAGCAGTCTGAGGTTTCAGACACTGTGCTATCTGAATCTTTGCTGTCGGATTTACCCTGTCTACTCTTTAGATGGGAGAACACCATCTAAACCACAGACTCCTAGAGGAGCAGATATTCCTCAGCATTCAATACAGTGGGTGTTCAAGGAAGGCATGTGAAGTCTCTAAAATGGACATGGCTGCTCCTTTCCTGTTTCCCACAGTGGCCGTGAGTATGAAAAAAAAAAAAATAGAGATGAAAGTACTGTGTGAACTGCAAAGTGTGTGCACAGGTGGGAGGCTTGTTATCATTACACTATTTCTCAAAACCACCTCCATTCCTCCCCTCTGAGCTGAGCCATCATCAGCAGGTGGGCACAACGGTGCCTTCCTCAGTGGTCCTTGTGAGGATTATGGGAGACAACGGGTGGTGAGCCTGCACAAGGCACTTGACCAATAAACATTAGGCAAGACCAGTGACAGCATACCAGGAGCTCAGCGCCCCATTGCCTCCTGCCCACGAACATTCCTTCTCGTTCCTCCACTCACCCAAAGGCATGTGCAGACAGAGCCACTCTGGTCCTGGAAACCTGTGTCCCACCACCACTTTTCCTTCCCTCTCCTTAACATCTTTCCATCTCCACACGTGTTTCCAACTTAAGAGGTGCTGCATGCTTTGCTGTAGGATTGTGTGAAGCTTATTCTCCTCGTTGGCAGGGTGGGAGGGGCCTTTGAGAAGAAATCAGGGTCACTTACCCATTTGTCAGGTGCCTGGGGAGTGTTTCATCAGGTCACGCCATGGCTGCACCTTCTACCTCTTTCCACCCCTTCCAAAACCATATATGAGTACCTTTCACACCCAGCCCATGAGCGGAAGAATCTAGACCCATGGGAGGCTGTCAACCACGCTTATCGGGGAAACTGAGGCAGAGTGAGGCAGTAAATAGCGAGGGAGTGGCTTGGTGATCAGGACACACTGCAGTGGTGGCAATGGGGGGCGGGGGGGGCACTAAAACACAGTCTGGGAGCCCCGTCAAGTAGGAATCCCAACCCAGAAACGGTTGCATTTCCAAGGAGCCTGGCTGGGCTTGGAGCTCTCCAGGTCCTGACCAGGAAGCCCCTGTCCACTGTCAGGTTTTGGGAGGTGGGTGGGAGTCCGGAGCAGAAGGCAGTCACAAGGGGCTGAGCTGAAACAGGAGGGAACAGGTGTAGGGAGGGCACAGTCTCCGACAGACAGCCCAGAGGGTGAGGAACAGGGCTGAAGGCTGACTATGGGCAGGGGCAGGGGAGCTATTCTCCACCAATCTGTCTTCACCTTAGAGCCAGTCTCTGAGGAGCCTGTGCCAGCCTGAAGGTACAAGGGTAGTGTTCCATATAATTCCCTTGCTTTTGGATGATCAACACATGGCTTTAACCTGGGCTCTCTTCTTTGCCTCGCTCTCTTGCAGACTCCGTTTCTGCCTGGCACCCTCCAAATAGAGCTGAGCATTCAAACTTTCTTGGCTAGGGGTCCTTGGGCCCTGAATTCTGGTTCCTCCAGGAGGGTGCTGGCCAGCTGTCCTCAGCACAGCCTCCTGTTCCTTGTTGACAGGGAACCAGGGGACACACAGGACGACAGCTGCCACCAGTGACAAAGCCAGAAGCAGCCCCAGACTGTAATCAAAAGCTCTGCCAGGAGAAAAAACTTGAGCTCAAAGCCTGCCTTGAAGATCCAAGGAGCCACCTCATAAATATTCTGTCCATGTGAGAGATTTCTGGCATCGTGGTTCCATAGAGGGACAGTTTATTTATGCTCAGTAGCCTTAAAAGATCTGAGCTACAGCCTCGATTGAACAGGTGTGAGGTTTTGTCTGTAGCCCAGCTTCTCTGTGAGCCTGGCGGGGGGCAGGTGTAGCCTTAGACTTCTGCCTTCAAGGGCCATATACCAGGTTTCTCTCCTTTGGCCCATTCATCCTTCCCACCCCCCTTGTCAGCCCTCCAGTATGTTCCTAACCTTGAGACCTAGCATGTGGCCAGTGCCTCGGGACTACCCAGAATTTCTAACAGGTGGTATTTCCTGTGCCAGTTGCGGGTTTATCTGAAATCTTACCAATAAAGATGAGTTCCAGTAGGATAAGGCAGAGGGTCTCCAGGAACACTTCTTGACAGAGATAAGCTCAGCGATTTGTCATTTATATCCTGGTAGAAATTCACCTCCTCTTTCCAAAACAATGCCTGAGCATTCCCAGGAAAGCCAGGGCCACAAATACATTTGGTCTAGGTGTTACAGACGCAGCAAAGCAGTGCGGCTACTGGTGGAAATGACAGGCTAGGACGTCAAGTTAGACTCGAATCCCAGTTGAGAGAGTTAGCCTCAATTTCCACCTCAAAACTCTTTCTATTCTAACTCTCAGGGAAATCATTAGGACTTAGCAGAAATGCTCTGAGAACACACACACACACACACACACGCACACACACACACACAAGTTTCAAGTATCATTTATTGCACGTTGACAATATACCAGGTCCTCGAAGAGTAGCTGGCAAGTCTCTGATAAGCAATATTTGATCTTCTCACTCCGGGTGACTTGAGTCTAGTCAGACAAATGATTGCATCAGTGTACTAAGTGATTCGGTGATGGATTATGCTCAGGAGTCTAGGAGAGCCCAGAAGGGCCCTCTAACCAGTCCTGGATGCAGGCTGTGGGACAAAGGAGCGGACCCCCTGTTCTGGAAGACTGAGAAGCATAGACAAGGAAAAGGGGGCAGGAAGAAGGGCAGGCATCTCTTCCACAAAGAATGGCATGAGCAAAAGTACAGCAGTGGAATATTAAGATATATGTTGGTAAATATGACTAAATAAGGATTTATAGAGCTTAAATTATGAAAAATGGGGTGTCGGGAAAAAAATTCAAGAAACACACAACAGCTAAACCAGGGAGGGCCTTTTCACTGTGTTTGGGAGCTTGGGGTTCATGTTTCAGGCAACCCGCCCCAGAAGGGTTTTAAACAGGTAAGTGATGTAGCCAATTAAATTACAGATCCTTCTGGCAGGGGTGTGGCAGGTGGATCAGAAGAAGAAGAAGAGTGCAGAGTGCTCTGCAAGTTGATGGGGATGGGATGCCGCATGTCTGGCCCCTTGGACTCATGGTTTAACCAGGGTGCTGATAAAGAGCTGTCACTACTTAGAAGGAATTACGGCTGCTTTGGCCCCACACCAGGCTGGGGGCCCCCGAAGTGACTACTGGCAGCATCTGTAGAGTTTTGTTCCAGGAGCTCTTCCAATGCCCAGATATCCTAGGCACAGAGGAACCCGCCGAGGGAAGTCCCTAGTGGGCTGTCACAGACGTTTCTCCTATGCCATCCTGGCCACCGTGTTTGTCAATGCATTTGATGAGACGCCAGACCTTTAGGTGGTGCAAAGCTGAATACGATAGATAATGTATCGTGTGCTACAATAAAGACTAAAAATATTCTGACAGGCTGCAACAATGGTTAAAACCAAGTAGATCAATTTAACCAGATAAATGTGAAAGCCTTGCTTTTAGATTTCTTCAAAATTAATTGTGTAAGGATAAGATTTGGTATATCCGGCTTGATGGAAGAAATATTTATTTGTTCATCGGATGCTTACTGAGAACTTTCTATATGTCAAACCCACAATTCCTTTCTTCTTCTGTCACTGTATATAGTACCTTTTGTAAAAATCAGGCCTACTTCATTCATCTTTGTATCCCAGAGCCCGGGGCAAAGTACAGAGAGAGACAAAGACTTCTTGAATGCCTACATGTGCCAGACATTTTCCATCCATTACCTGTTTCATTCTTACAGCAACCCTCCTGTATTTATTTTACAGATGGCAAAGCTAAGGTACAAAGACATTACCTGAATTGCCTGTGGTTTTGTTGCCAGTAGATTTCAAAGCCGACATTTGGACCCAGATCCAACTGGTTCCAAGGCTGATTCTCTTTCCACTCCACCACACTGGCTCCACACTTATATCAAATCCCAACATTGTGTGACCAGAACTGAACAAGACTGAGCCTCTCCTCAAGATCTGACAGTCTGGTAGGTTCAGTGAGCAAGACGTGGGGGTGGGGGCGGGGGCGGGAAGGTGGAGGAGACCATGAGACTTGACCACAAAGTCCACGTGTACCTCCAGTTAGGTAACTGCACAGAAGGTGGTGGTAGCTGAGGCGGCTCGGAGAGGATTATGGGAGCCGGAACACGGTCTGTAACTGCCCAGCTGTGCTCTGTGCTGCTCAGATTACATCCAGACCTTGGTCCAGCTCCAGCCAAGACAATTTTGGAATGGCGATTCCATCTAGAACAATTACCATCTAGAAATTATTCAGAAGAAGACACTCAGCATGGTAAGGGTCTAGAAAGCTTGTCATATGAAGAAGGATTGTCTTCAAATATTTGGAGATGAGATTGTACAGTTTTCCTGTTATGTATATAGACAATTATTGGTGTTCACATCATGTGATTTCTGAATGTTGGAAGGTTATGGAGCAGAAACGTAACACCCCCTGGGCTTCTTGCCATAGGTCAGGCACTTACATACATCTAATCTAGCTCTCTTGATAATCCTGCCCAGTCTCCTATTTTACAGATAAGGAAGAGTTTAAGAAATTGGCCCAGTGTCACAATCTGTAAATAGAAGAGCCAAGACTTGCACCAAGGTCTGTTTGTTGTTCTCATCCAGCATGCCCTTGTCTTTTCCTACACCTTCCCTGTGAGTGTGTTTGCTCATTCAGGGCACCTGCCATAGATGGGCATCCTGAAAACCATTTCCTTACATGAAGAAGAAGGCCCACAAATTCTGGAAGAATTCCTCTACTCATTGTGCCGGCTTCCAAATCCTGCCAACAAACTACAACCGTCAGTCCAGAATCCAGAACTGAGTTGGAGGCCTGCAGGCCCTTTGTACAAACATGTGTGTGTCCCACACCTTACCAAGACCCTTACCAGGGGGTGTCCCACCCTTTACCAAGACCGTCAAGGCCTGTTTATAATCTGTTCTCTGCTTACCTCTGCGCTCTCTCCTCTCAGTATACAACCCTCCCTTCCTCCACCTCCCTCCCTGCTCTCAACCAGACCACGGGCTGGCTTTCCCATCCAGGCTATACTACAAGTTGTTTCCTCTACCCAAAATCTGCTTACCATGCCCCTTTGCCTGCTTGATGCCTACTCATTCTTTGTATCTGAACGTGTGCGTCATCACCTCTGGGTGACCCTACATTGACTGGATTCACTGCCCATATAGACCTCGTGCCTTTCTCTACGCTGGCACTTTCCTCGCCCGCCGAGCTATTCTGTAAGCCTTTGAAGGTGCGGACAGGGCCATGCTCTTTTGCATCTCTAGAGCCTGGCCCCTTGCCTATTATTTCACGGGATCTTTCAGAGGGTCCCACGGAGAGGGGGCTTCGCCCACAGCAGAAACCTGCTCATTAAGGCGTTTTCATAGGCTCTGCCCCTTCTCTGTGTCACCCTCCTATCCCCTCACAGTGCTCCCTGGGAACACCCCCAATACACTCTCTCACACCCTTCCCCTCTAAAATAATCCCCTAAGAAGAAAACAGTAAAAAAGAACACGGGTAAGAGGCCCCCAATCAAACACTAATCGATTTCCCCAATCTCTTTTCCCAAACTTCCATGCAAGCGGAGCGTTGGTGGTATAGTGGTTAGCATAGCTGCCTTCCAAACTTCCATGCAGACAGCCACTCTCATTGCTGGCTGGCTGGTGACTTTAAGAATCTCTAAATATGTAAATACATTTTTATTAAGTCGTTAAGCTTGTAAGAAATAAGAAATTAATTAGCATTAGCATGCTGAATAACTTAGGTGTCAGTTAGGTAATATGGCTAATTGACATTTAATAAGTCTTGCTATCTAATTTACTATGAATTGCATTAAGTGTTAATTAATTGCTTAGTTATTCTATGCATAATTATTGTATGTTAATGTGCATTTAATAGCTTATTATTTGGGTGGTTGTCCTGATAGTAAACAAGTTACCTGTTAATTCTGGTTTCAACAGATTCAGCACACTCCTAAAGTCATTCTCTTAAACATAATCAATTAATGAATTAATTAATATAATTTAACATCACTGAAAAAAGAATCGTCGGTTTACTGTGCCACAGTCCCCTCGTTAAACTGGCAGAGCTTTCTGGGGTTTGTTGATCAGCCATCAGTGTCCATTACATACAATACCATCCTTACCAATGCCATTAAGCTATTTCCTGGCTCCGATAAACTGGCACATCTTACAGCGTATTATTATTGGCCCACTTATAAGTCTCAGAAGGCTCATTAACCAAGTAATGCAGCTGACATAAAAGCCAATGTGATTATTAGAAGCATGATGTCTAAAACGAGGGAGGTGATAGTCCTGTCCCGCTTTGTGCTTGTAGTATTTTGTCAATTCTGGGAGTGACAGATTTAGAGAGACATAACTCACATCATCTGAAAAATTGGTGAAGGAGTTGAGGATGTTTAGTCAGACTTAAGAGAAAACTCCAGGAACAACAGAATCTCTCTCTTCAAATATACAGTGAGGTTTGTGGAAGATAAATCAGTTTTTATCTTTTTAACTTATTGACTCAGTCAAGAGTACTAAGACTATAAGTGTGAAGTTAGAGGGAACAGATTTTGGACTCAGTCAGAGCTGTCTGAGGATGGAATGAGCTGCTTCTGGAGTAATGAGTTCCCTGTCCCTGGAGGAGTTCAAGCATAGTCCTGGCAATTTCTTGTGCAGAAGGAACTCGAGCTTCAGATGGGTGGCTGGAGGAGGTGACCTTTCTGATCCCTTCCAAGACTGAGATTTCATGATTGTTATGATAAATTGCTTGCTCAGCCATCTCCCTGGCCTGGAGATCGTCCTGAGCCCACATTATCTGGTTCACTTGGATTTAAGGAAGACCTCACGGGTGTAGCACCTTAAATTCAGTTCTGACTGGCAGCGTGGCTTTGAATGCCATCTCCCTGTGTTGGCAGGGAAAAGGCAGGTGGGAAGGACCATTTGGCTTGTTCGTTCCTGCTGGTTCGGCTGAGGCCAGACCACTGCTACCATTCAGGTGTCCTCCACCAACCCTCTGTTCGAGGCAGTGCTTAGGAGGGAGGGACTGGATGAGCCACTGGAGTCATTTATCTTTGACAGGATGGGACAGGAGAAAGGGCAGGCGCCTGGCAGGCAAATAAACTTAATGAAGTTTGTAATAGACTGCGGAAACATCAACCTCGTGATCACATCAGAAATAAGCCACAAGAAACTATTAATTACCACTCTCTCGCTAGTTCCCTCCTTCCTGTTCCTTCTTTACAGTGGCTGTGGTGGTCGTAAGGACTCTAATTGTCCCAGCCTTTCAAGGATTCAGAGGCGGCTTTTCTTTCTCAGATTTCAAAGGACCCTTGAGGATCAAGTGTCTGGTGCAGTCACGGGCAGGCCCCAAGGGTCCCAATGTTCTTAGCTTTGCCCTGTGAGAGTGCGGGAGGTGTCCTGTGCCAAGTGCCTGCTCCCTCGTGCCCCACGCACACAATGTTCTGCCCCAGAATGTTCCTGCTGACCTTCCAAGGCCTCTGTGACTGTGACTCTGCCTGCCCCCAACCCCCTTCCCTGTGGCCGTGCTTTCTGCCTGCTGGTTCGTACTGCTCAGGGAACTGGGTCTGTGTTGGCTGCTTTGACCTTGGAACTATTCTCGGACTTGGAGTATATGTATCTGGGCAAGGGTAACACTCAGAACATTTAATAATGAGTATAGTAATATAAATCAACACAGAAGTCAATATATAAATTTAAAAATTTTAAATCTACTCCCTCTTGTTCTCTAACTAAAACTGCTTACCACGTGATGTCTGTTGCACTGAAAGTCACCCATCAGGCCATTTTGATGACATCCTATTCATTTCTTTATTTGTAAGAACTGTTGATGTGATCTTTTGTTTGAGGCGTCCTCCCTGGCTAGACGGTGGCCCTCTCTGACCATGATCAGATATAGGAGCTGGATCTAACCCTTCCAACGATTTTCCTATCTGATTGCTCGTCGGGAGGTCCCCCCGTAGGGAGCTCTCTGCAGAAGTCACACCCTGGCTGGGTGTGAATCTGATGCCAATGCTTCCCCATGGCCCAGGTTCAGCCACCTATCCCAGGTTTCCGTGACAGGGCTGCCACCAACCCTGCCCACCCTGCACCTGTTCCAGTGTCCCATCAAAGTTGGGCCACTCTGGAGGAGGGGTCAAGTATGTCCCCCAATCTCAGTTTGCTCAGCAGCTGCTGGGAGTCCCCTATATTTGCTCCCCAGTGTTCTCAGACCTCGTGACCTACTAATCTGGCCACACCTCCAGGCAACATCAGATGGACACTTCTGGGCTCAACCCCTTGTACTATTTACCAACCAACTAGTATGGAAGTGATTTGCTATTTCAATAACTGGTTCACTGTGCCGATGAATTCACATATCCTGCCTCTCCACGTACTCTGTCACGTCGCTAAGGACAGGTGCTCTAGAAGGCATCCACCCCTTTCGATAGTGGCAGCAATCCTGCCAAAGGCCCCACCATAGCAATAAGTGGTACAGCTGTTTGGCCAGCCCAACAGACCTCACAAATGATCCCCACATTCTCCCTTTCCCAACACGCCTTCAAATCAGCAGACGTTCAGGTCTCCATTCTCTGCCTCCCTGATGACAGTGTACCATGAAGCACCAAACTGACTACCCATATATTCTGATTTAGGAATATGATATAATATAATTAATATGATATAATAATTCCCATGGTTCTCTTCCTAAAGGTGTCAGAGGTAGTCAGGGACCACCCGGACAGGGGTAGCCATAGCCCCTGTATAAATCTCTCCCTGCTCAAGAGATTTATGGGGACGGATGGGTATGCAGGGGTAGGAGGAGCAGGAACCCGGAGCAGAAAGAATGACTTATGATTGCTGTCTACACAGGCAGGCTCTTGTTGTTGGTAATGGCTTTCTTGTTGCCTCTGTTGGTTGAAGGCTCAACAAATGTAGAAAGATGAACTGGGTCTCCGTGGGGGGCTGAGGTTTTCTGAGGTGGAGATCATTAACAAGAATAATACCTCTCCAGGCACAGCATTTATCATCTGTACCCTTGGCAGGGGCTGAGGGATCTCACGGTTCCAGAGAAGAGCAGGGGGCAGTGTTAGGTCAGGGTGTGAATGACAATAGGCAAGTCCAAAGCTATAATGTGCCACTGCCCTCAGCCCCCAGCTCCATCCTCAGAAAAGTTGGCCTGTTCAATTAGCTTAATGACACGGTGGGCAATAGTATGTCCAAATAGCAAAACAGTTGGGCTGTGATCACTCTGACAGGAAGCATGCCAGGCGGCCCTCGGCAGGGACACAGAGACACTATCACTGTGACACACGTTTGGGGAAAGGGCTGTAATTCAGTCCCGACACCTGGATCAATGGCACCCATTTCAGAGAGCCATATTCCCAGGGAAACAGACAAGGTATTGGCTTCCAGGTGCTCGGCAGACCATAGCAGTGATGTGTGTCTCGCCCTCGGTCCTCTATCCTGTGTCTGTCCGCACCTGTCCCACCCCTTGAACGTACTGCCTGAGTTAGGCTCTGAAGCCAGGCATGAGCTTGGATCCTGGCCACACTACTCATTCAGGGCAATCCCGGGCAAGTTGCTTAGCCATTCAGTCCCCCTCTGAGACATGGTCATGACAGTCCCGGTATCGTGGGTGTAAACATTTAAAGAGAGAATGCAGGTGAAGACTTCACAACGCTCCCCACAACCCGGATCAATAAGCCTGAGCTGTTGGGCTGAATTGTCTGCTCTCGTCTCTCTGTTTCTGTGACCATCTTTCGGCCTCTGTCTCTGCCCTCACATAGCCACCGCTAAACCTTCCTCTACTTCGGTCTTCATCAGTTTGTCTCTGCTTTTAGCCCCCTCTTTCTCCTCCGGGTCCTCTGAGTCTCTTTCTGTCGGGGTCTCTATTTCCTCCTCTGTCCCTCATCTTGGCTCTTCAGTATTTCCTGCCAAACTCGCCTCCTTTTTCATTCCTCAGACTTGAAGCCTTATGACATCAGAGGGTTTCAAATCCGGGGCAGGGGATAAAATGAACTCTCCTGAATGGTGATCACCACTGCCTCGGTTGAAGCTTGAGCTGCGAAATCCAGAATTTACTACTGTAATTATCCCACCGGAAGCTGAGCCAACTTGGCTGGGCTGGTAGAGCAGCATGCCCAGTCAGAAGCCAATTGCCTGGCCTCCCATTGAGCATAGCCAAGCTGCCCAGCCCTCTGCTGGGTGCTAAAAATAGGCACAGGGGCCAGGGCAGCTAAAAATACACTTCACACAATGCAGCCTTGCTGTGCCCCACAGACTGCAAGCCAGCGGGGCAGGGGCTTCGAGAACCCTGGGGTCTGCAGCTGCATGGCCCCAGCTGAGCAGGGGGTTGCGGGGGAGGAAGAAGCACAGGCAGACACCAGGGGCCTGCAGGCCCATCCACAACTTGGGAGCTCGCAGCAGGCCACAGAGTGGGTCACAGGAGCCATGGGGCTGCAGAGCACGCACAGGCAGTGAGCTGGTTCGTGGCTAGCAGCCCCAGAGCCAGCAGGGCAGGAGGGCAGCACTGGGTGCCCAGGTATACCCAAGGCTTGTAGCTCCCTGCTCTGATCTCTGCTGCTCCCCACGGACTATGGCTGCCCTCAGTCTGCTTATTAACTCTTCTGTTCCACCACCTGATGTCTCCTTGTCCCCAGAAGGGAGACATTTTCCGCCCCCGAGCCCAGCCCCGAAACATGCAGCCATGGAGAGCTCCTGTCCCCTCCGGGAGGGAAGATAGAAAGCTAGCTTTGCTGAGCACTCATCTGTAGGCATCCCAGCAATCCTCTGAGGCCAGAATTGTTACCTTCCTCATCTTACAGATAAGGAACTCAAAGCTCAGAGAAGCAAAGTAATTTGCCCAAAGCGTCTCAGCTGGTCCATGGCAGAGCCCACGTGCGAATCTCCAGCTGCAGCACCTCTGCTCTGTCCTCTCGATCAGTGGTTCCCAACTGGGGATGATGTGCCCTATGGGGGACACTCGGCAATATCTAGAAACAATTCTAGTGGTCATAACGATGCAAGAGACTGCTACTGGCATCTTATAGGTCGAAGCCAAGGATGCTACTAAATATCCTACACTGCACGGGACCAACCCTGTAACAAAAATTGCCCAGCACACAATGTCAAGAGTGCTGAGGTTGGGAGCCCCAGCTCTACATGCTGCAGCGCTACCTTGATCCAAGTGGCTGTCAAACCTGGTTTGCATCAGAATGACCAGGGTGCTTGTTAAGCTCAGAGACTTGGGCCCCACTCCAGATACTCACATTTTCTGAGTCGGTGGAGGCTGGGGAATCTGCGTTTTAGCAAGCGCAGCCCCGCCATCACCGCCCCCCCGCCCAGCTCCCAGGACATTCCAATTTTGGTATTCTGGGCACCACACTGAGAAACACTTCCCAAGAGAAAAGTTGCAAAGGCCAGATCCCTGTCATCTCTGAATAGCCCCCTAGCACAGGTAAGTACTTAGAAAACATTCCCAAATAAGAAAATACACACACACACACACACACACACACACACACACACACACACACACACTCACACCCCTTAGGGTAACGAAGGAACCATGTAGCCACAAAAGGGAAAAGTCCCATGACCCATAGCACCAATTTTGTGGCCCTCCCTCACCTGCATATCAATTACCTAACAAATTGCTCACTGTGACCAGTGGTCAATGGAAGTGTGAATCAGTGTGCCTTACCCCAAACCCTTCTTTTGATATAAACAAGCCAATACATGGGACAGATGGCACCATTTGGATTAGCAGCTGAAGTAAGAATGAGTGAAACTACAGGTGCACTGTCAAGATTAATATGCAGGCAGGTTCAGAATTGGAATAGTACCAGGTAACATCACGCCTGGCTAGGGATGCAGAGTAATACAAATTGACAAAAGACAAAGGGAAAGCAAATGGAAAGTGACAAGCGCAAAGGGGAGCAGCCACAGCTAATGGGCTGAGTAACTAAGAATTCCACCCAGCCCATCACCCAGCCTGTCCACTTGCTTCTTTCCTCCCCATCGTCCAGGAAATATCCCTAAGACTAAGGTCCCAAGCATCTGGATGGGTGATGCACCCTGCACCATGTCAATAACAGCTCCCTATTGTTATCAGTTTGGATCAACAGATATTCACCTCAGACAGGGAAAACAAATGATACACCATCATAGAAAAGAAAAGCCAAGTGCTCTGAGCACCTTCTTGCCACGGAAAGTATTACAGGAATCACAAGGGAATGAAGAGAGTTCTAAGGACAGCCCAGCCTGTGTCAGGAATGAAAAAGTCTTCCTCCCTCCCTTCCTTCCTTCCTTTCTTCCTTCTTTCCTTCCTTCCTTTCTCCCTCCCTCCCTCCCTCCCTTCCTTCCTTCCTTCCTTCCTTCCTTCCTTCCTTCCTTCCTTCCTTCCTTCCTTTCTTCCTTCCTTCCTTCCTTCCCTTCCTCTCTTCCTTTCTGCCTTCAGAAAGCATGCAAATCTGGTGATCCTGGTGGAAAGCACCCACCACCCTGCCTACTAGAGGATCCCTGAGCAAGGGCTTAAAGGGGATGGGTTTTCAGTCTGGAGGTTTTAGTTGGTGGCAGCTTTGCTTTTCTCTCTACTGCTCAGAGAGTAGGCATTGGAGGTGAAGCAGGGGTCCATTTATGGGATTGGGTGTATTACTGGGTAGAGAAAAGTGTCCCTCTGAATTGAGAAGAAAATGAGTTTATACCCATAGGAAGAAGATATTCTTAACTATCAGGCTGACAAATTGGGAAATCTTGACAGATCCAGAATTATCGTGTGAATAGGATTTTACCACATAGCTCCTATGTGCATCCTGCTCGCTGCCAGGCTGCAGTAGGTGCTCAATTAATATTTGTTCAATGAGTGAATGAACCTTTGTCATAATAATGGACATGAAGGATGATGAGGCCTTTTCTTACAGTCCAACTCCTATCGTGTTCTCTTTATTCTCATACTATTTTACTCATCTTAAAAATCTAGAGGAATACCCAACACCAGGGTAGAGCAAGCCAAGTGTTGAAGACAGATGAGCCCACTGGCCGGGGCGGGGCTGGCACAGACAAACAGCCAGTGGGGTGACAGGAAGACAGGTCCCAGGGTGTCAAGTGCTCGGCTCTTTCACATACATCCTCTCAATCCCCCAAAACAAGAGTTATTACCTCCAATTTAGGTGAAAACACCCAGACTTCCCAAGGTCACAGAGCTAGGGCACAAGAGAGGAGGGTAACAGCTAGTCCTTTGATAGTAAGTATGGGAGAGTGGTTAGATGGGGCAGAGGGAAGAGTGACTATTTTGTGATACAGGGAGGGGCATCTGTAGGATCCAGTATGGATTTTTTAGTTGGTAATTAATGGAACAAAGATGGCCCCCAAGAAGCAGATTAGAATTGATAGGAGGGCACGGATTAAAGCAGGTAGCTGGAGCCAGGGAAGTTGATTCCTCTATCTAACCCTAGTGGGAAGTGGCAATGCCTCCTGTCCCTAATAGGCAGGCAGGGGGTGGAGAAGACAGAGAATGGGTATCAAGCCTCTTCATAGGCTCAAGCTGAAATTAAGCATTAGAAATGAGCTGGAGAGCCCTCCATGAGGCATGAGCTGATTTGCTTGGACTTATTTTAATTCTCGCTGACCGTATAGCTCCTCATACCCTAGTTCTTGCAAACTGCTCTGTAGGTTCTCACTTCCCCAGAGGGAAGTGAGGCAAAGGGAGGAGACTGGCTTGGGAGAGGAGGCTGTGGTTGCCAGGAAATTCACCAAAGTCCCTACAAACCAGGGCTCCACTCCAGATGGACAAGGGATGGGAGAGTGACCTGGGAACTCTGTGCTCTGCTCCTTGAATTGGGTTCTAGATTCTGAGGATGGAGGTCTGTCCGGAAAATGGGAATCTGAGTTAAGAATGGGAGAAATGGGCCAGGAATGTGGGATGATCTGGAAATAGAGGGTGATCTAAGGAATTGGTTGCTGTTGATTATTGAATGTTTTAGAAAGGGGGGACTTGCTGGGAATGAGGACTGCTCTGGGAATGTGGAGACTGTGTAGGAAATAAGCACTAAAAAGAGGAGATGTTCTGGGAACAGGGTCATGCTGGAATAGGACCTTAGTGTTTGGAGATGGGAAGCTAGTGCATCTAGGAGGCCTATCCATGACATGAAGTGCTTTTCTGAGCTGACTTGGGAGGGGCATCCCCTTTCCAAAAAGATTTTCTCTCTGGTGAACATGAAGAAGGGGCCTGCAGAGAGGGTCTGTACCAGCTGAGGCAGGTGATGAATGGGTAGCAATCAGACCAATGGTTTTCAAACGTTTTCGGTCAGATAGAAAAACCCTGTCATTTCATTCCCAATTTTATTTCGTTCTGTCTCACCTCATATTTCACTTAATGGGAGCTGTCAAGGAGATTCTTGGATTTTTTTCCCCTCCTTCTCTGGCAGCTTATGCAGTCTGACAGCCTTAGAGAGGTGGGTTTTGGAAGACCCACAGTGAAATACATTGTTACAGCTTCCAGTTTTGGGGTCTATGCTTCTGTGTGCACTTCTGTGAACCCAAGCTTGTGTGTGTTCATCTGTGCACCTGCCAAGTGTGTATGTCAGGAGTGTGTGTGTCGAAGCTGGACACATTCATCCTGGAATGAGAAGTTCAAAGCATGAATCTAAGTTCTGACTCTGAAATTTAGTATCCCTCTGTCAACTGAGTCTCAAAGGACTCATCGTAGAGTGGGTGTAACAACACAAGTCCTTCACACCTCAGAGGATTGTCATGGGGCTCATAGCACATGAAATGGAAATACTCCCTTGTGATCAATAAATGCTCTTGATAATTACAGCTATCATTTATCCGCAAGGTGTACCTCTTGATGCATCCTGAGTTCTATGGAGTCTATTTTTTTATTGAAGTATAATTGACATACATTACATTAGTTTCAGGTGTACAACATAATGATTGGACATTTGTATACACCACGAAGTGATCACCGCAATAAGTCTAGTTACCATCTCTCACCATACAAAGTTACAAAAACTGTTTTTCCTGTGATGAGAACTTTTAAGATTTACTTTCTTAGCAACTTCCAAATTTGCAATGCAATATTATTGACTAGTCATTATGCTGTACATTATATCCCAATGACTTATTTTATAACTGGAAGTTTGTACCTCGTATTCCCCCTCACCCATTTCTCCCACCCTCTCCCCTCTGGCAACCACCAATCTATTCTCTGTATTTATATGTCTTCTTTTGGTTGGTTGGTTGTTTTGTCTTTTAGAATCCACGTATAAGTGAAGTCATACTGCATTTGTCTTTCTCTGTCTGACTTATTCTACTTAGCGTAATACTACCCAAGTTCCATCCATATTGTTGTAAATAGCAAAATTTCATTATTTTTTATGGTTAAGTAGTATTCCTTGTATATACACACCACATTTTCTTTATCATTCATCCATTGATGGACACTTAGGTTCTTTCCATGTCTTTGTTATTGTTCAATAGGGTGTGTATATATTTTTGAATTAATGTTTTCATTTTCTTTGGGTAAGTACCCAGTAGTGGAATTACTGGCTCATATAGTATTTTTGTTTGTAAATTTGAGGAAACTCCATCCTGTTTTCCACAGTGGCTGCACCAGTTTGCATTCCCACCAACAATGTATGAGGGTTCTCTTTTCTCCACATCCTCACCAACACTTGTTGTTCTTGTCCTTTTGATACGAGCCATCCTGACTGTTGTGAGGTGATACCCCATGGAGTGCATTTTGATGCTCTCCCCACCAACATCCTAGACCTCTGATGCTTTGCTGTTCTCAGAACCACCATGCCAGCTCCTGATCTTGGCCTAGTTCCTCTATCTTCTTCCTCTGCTTCTCCTCACAGGCTGCTGACTATTGCCAGAGAAAGTCAGCAAACACAATTTACCAGGACACCCCTAGACTTACTCATTAATTCAACAAGCACTTATTAAGCATTTGCTACAGGCAAGACTCTGTCCTGATCTCTGGGGACACACAGTTGATTAAAACAGAGACCCTGTGCACAAAGAGATTTCAGACAAATTAAATTCTTATCAGCATAACATAGGAAGTGTTATGGTGGATCCAAGCCCAGGGACCATGGCAGTGCCAAAGAGGGGCCCTGACTCAGCCCAGGGAGGGGTGGCAATGAAGGCACCCTGGAATACATGACCCTTGAAATGACTTTTGAAGGATGAGAAAGAGTTGGCCATATGAAGGGAGCATGTGCAGTCTGGCCCTGAGCCTTAGCTTTGCTTGGCAAAACTTTAAGGCCTCTTTGGGGATCTTCCATGTCTGTCCCCCAATTTCTCTTCCAAATCTTCACTACATTTCTCAAGTTGTTCACAGCTTCTGGATCTTTCTCTACTGGCATCCCATCCCAACAACTGGGTTAATCCTCCCAAGGCATTGATAGGATTGGATCACTCAGTGCTCAAACACTCACACTGCACGCAGAACCAAGTCCCAACTCCTTAACCTGGCATCCAAGGGCCTCTGCAAGCAAACTTTCCAACTCCATATCCTACAAAACCCCAAACACTAGTCAATCAAAGCTAATTGCTGGTCTCTGAACACACTGTGCTCTTTCCCACTTCTCCATCTTTACTCCATAATCCTCCTTATGCCTAGAAAGTCTTACCTGCCCCACATCCCATTTTCTTCCATGGGAATCATATGGGCCCCTGAGTCCTAGCTAAGGTTCCACTGTCTCAGAATGCCTTCTAGAATCCTCTCCCATACATCTAAAGAGATCTTCCTTCTATAAGGGAGCTGGTGACCAAGAAAGCTTATGGACAAAAGGGATTACTTTCATATCAGGGACAAAAAGAAACAATTATGGAACTTTAAGTATCAGAGTGAATAGAGGGGTAGGCATAAGAGACCAAGGTCCCCATACAAATCATTCCACATAGGTAATTATGGGCATTGATTCATGACAGAATAAACACACAGGTTTATTTCTTCCCCAAACTCAAAATTTCTAAAATAACTAAAAATTTATTTTTAAAGTATAAATCTACATGCTCAGTGCCCATTCTAAGCAACTCAGAACAACAGAAAAGCTAACTCCCTATGCGGTGAACTTGTGGCCAGTGGGAGCAAGGAACTAGTGGATAAATAATTCTCTTTCCTAAACCTCAAATAGATTGTACCAAAGCACATTCACTCATATTTGGAAGTCAGTCCTGTAAGATTAAGGAACCAGTTGCTCTTAAACCAAGTGGGAACCAGCACAGTAATACATTCTTGCATTGGCTCCCCCTCCTTGCCTGCCTTACCCCCATTTCCCCTCATTCCTGTATCCCTGGGGTTGTACTGCCTAATAAAATGCAGAACATAAAGGCTATGTTTCTGAGGAAATGAAGCTGACCACAAAAAGACTCAAGAATAGGTAGCCTCTAGGTAGCTCTGGAGGCAAGTGTGAGAGCTGGGGGTAAGCCAGGAAGACATTTAAAAGTCTATATAAGTGATCCAGAGCCCCAGAACCACTCCCAGTCTAAGAGCCATGAAACTACACCTCTACCTCCCAGTATAAGCCTTGAGTCAAGTTTATACATCAAAGAAGTTCAAACAAGACTTTGGATTTGGGGATACCAGGCACACCTGAAGGCAGGACTGAGTCACCTTAAAAGACAGAGATTAACTGAGAACCTAAATACTAGAAAGACAGAATCCAAAGAACAAAAAGAAACCGTGAATTTAAAGGAAACAATGTAAAAAACAAGAAAAAAATTTTTAACTATAATTTCCTAAAAGAGAAGATATTTCATCCATGGAACAAAAGCAGAGTACTATAAAAAAATTGAAAGAGTACAAAAGAATTTTTATAAATTAAAAATATAAAAGCAGAAATAAAAATTTTAATAGACTGCTGGAAGGATAAAAAAAAAAAGTGAAGATGTTTTCCAGATGGTAAAACAAGAAGTTGAGACGGAAAGTTTAAAAAAAGTGGGGAGTGAAAGGGGGTGATAGAGATCAATATCCAGCTAATAAAAATACCATGAAAGAATTAGAGGACATACAAAATACCTGGCATAATGAATTTTAAAAGAACCATATGTGGATGTAAAACAAATACAATGTTATATGTCAATTGTACCACAATTTAAAATAAAAATTAAAAAATAATTTAAAAATAAAAGAGCCATATCAAGACACATGATTGTGAAACTTCAGAATAACAAATAGAAAGAGAAGAACCACAGACGAAAAATTAGATATGAAAATAGCATTAGATTTATCATTGAAAACGCTGGAAGCTAGAAGACAACAAACCAATACCTTTAAAGTTCTGAGAGGAAAAAAATGTCTTCTAACCTACAGTTCAATACCCAGCCAAACTTTTTCTTACTCTGTCTGTCATTTCCAACAAGGTCTGAAAAAATTGATCTACCATGAATTTTTCTCAGGAAGCTCCTGAAGATTCACTCCACCAAAATAAAAAGAAAATATAAACCAAGAAAGAGAAAGATACCAAACCAAGATCTACCAGAGTTGAAAGGCATGATTTCCCTGGATGATAGTGAAGGAAAATCCCAAGATGGTGGCAGTGTAGTGGCCCCAGAGAGCAACCAGGGCAGAGAGAACAGGATGGCTGAAGGCTCCTGTGGGTGGTTCTCCCCCAAAACCCAGAACAGACAGATGATCTCATGTGTTCAACTTTATGAAGAAGAGTGTGATGGTTTTGTCAAGAAGTTTGAAGTATTTACATATTACAAACTAAGCAAACAAATAAAATGAGCAGAGATCGATTCTAAGGAAAACAAAAAGTTATTCAAGAGCAGAAATATAATCAGTACAATATGTGACTTAACTGTTAACATTTACATAGCAGCAACAGATACACTATTTAATAAAAAATGTCAGAGAACTATATCAGGAAGGTGGAGGAAAAGAAATAATTGTGGTGGGGGAGGACAGGTAGTGAAAGATTTAAATTCCCCTCTCTGGCATCTGTTGTCCAGAAGACAACAGATAATCTCTGAAATTTAGAAATCAACACATGATTATAAATGTGTGTCATTTAGAAACAAGGACATGATTACCAAAATAAACAGCAGAAAGAGTTGGAAATGGTTGCTTTTGGGAAAAGGGACAAAGAGACATGATGGATAGAAAAAGCAACTGCTCTTTTCTGTTATTCTCCTTGTGATACCGTTTGACTTTGAAAACTATGTGCACTGTACATAGAAAAGAGAGAGAATTGAAACAGTACATTATTGGATATGTTTTTTATCATCTTGGAGTTTGGGCTGAGGTCCCAAAGCTGAGAAAAATGACAATTAACTGTGTAGACATTCTATTTTTTTTAAAGATTTTATTTATTTATTTGAGAGAGGGAGAATGAGAGAGAGAGAGCACATGAGAGGGGGGAGGGTCAGAGGGAGGAGCAGACTCCCTGCTGAGCAGGGAGCTCGATGTGGGACTCGATCCCGGGACTCCAGGATCATGACCTGAGCCAAAGGCAGTCGCTTAACCAACTGAGCCACCCAGGCGCCCAACTGTGTAGACATTCTAAAGAGGATGCTTAGATGCATCTTATCTGCAAGGCTTACCAGGAAATAAGGAAATTCAATCTGGGACCTTCATCCCACCACCCACCTCAATCACATACAAGAGAGAGGGCTGGAGGTTAATCGAGGGGATTCACTGGAAGCGGCTGGACTAAGAAGGGGCCATGATCACCGTCCCTCCATGAGACTGGAGCAAAGAAGAGCAGGAGTTTCTGGAGAGTCAGAACTGTATCCTGGAGAGCTTGAGGTGCATGGAGACTGGATACTGGCATCTGATCGTCACCTGGCAAAGTCAGAAGGTCAGGGGCAGGCTGATTGCCTGTGTGGAGAGCCTGAGCATCCTGCATCTGGTGGAGCTTTCCACGGGATAAGTGAATGTCACAGCAGGAGAGCTCTTCTGAGGGGGACCTGCCCTAGAGGACTGCCTGCTGGGTGAAGTGACCGCTACAGAGAGGTTAGAGGGTGACCCTGGAGAAGGAGCTTAGAGGAAGTCATTGGAGGTCCTCCAAAGACTCTAGTTGTTGGAGGACCATGAGGGAAACCTTTCAAAGGACCCATAGAAGCACCCCAGGAGGGAAAGAGCCAGCATTTGGGCACCCAATGAACACAAAGAGGACCTTGCTACCAAATTACAGCAGTGCCAATCGAGGCCGATGTGCCCTTCCCTCTATTCCTCCTTTTGTCCAGCGCTGGAGGAGCCCCAGGGAAGGCCAGTCAGTGGGATGGGATGGAACAGGTAGCTTAAAGAAATAAACAGCCACTCTTACCCTACTGCTGGCTAACAAGCACAGGGAGGTCCCAAGTTGGGAAGAAAGAGAAAAGCTTAAATTGGATGTGAAATGAAAGTATTGATTTAGATCCACCTGGCCTTTTTAATACCTGAAAATAAAATTTCTAATATCTGAAAATGACTGGAAAAGCTATAGAATCTGGCCAGGGGCAGGGAAATGATTCAACAGGGCGGGTTTGAAGGACAAGTGCTTTGCTGGTCCGTTTTTAAAGTTACCTTATTTTTAAAAAGAAGAAGACTAACATGCATTGACACCTACTATGTGACAGGCATGTACATATATTATCTCACTGAATCCTTACAACAATCTTCTGAGGGAGTGGTTACTCATTCCTGCTTTGCAAATGAGGGAATTGTAGCTCAGAGAGCCTGAGCTTCCCAAGATCACACAGCTACAGAGTGATGGGCTAGGAATCAAACATAGAATGTATCCCCAGAGCCTTTATGCATCCCAGCCAAAGTGATTAAAAGTCCAGATACTGATGTCAAACAGATGGGATTCAAGCCCCAAGACAGCCAGTAACTAACACCATGTCTCTTGGACATGTTGTTTACTCCCCATTGGCCTCAGTTTCCACTAAAATAGAAAAGTAATATCCTGGTTATAGGCTTGTTGTGGGGATTAAATGAGATCATTCATACACAGAGTTTAGCATATTGCCTGGCACAAAGCAATTCTCGATAAAAAATATCTACTATTATCATTAAGCTATATTGCATGCTGAATAAGAGTGTTGTCAAGATGAAGTGAGACAATAATTCAGAAGTGCCTGGAATACTACTGGACAAATAGCAGATACTGAATAGTGGGTTGAATCTAAAGCTGAGTTTCTTCTCCTCTGTGATAATAAACATATGGAATGTGTGACATTCTGCATGATATCGTAGATATTTCATAAAAACAGAATCACAAAATTGGAAGGGATTTTTTTTAAAGATTTTATTTATTTATTTGACAGAGAGAGAGAGAGATAGCAAGAGCAGGAACACAAGCAGGAGGAGTGAGAGAGGGAGAAGCAGGCTTCCTGCCGAGCAGGGAGCCCGACGCAGGGCTCGATCCCAGGACTCTGAGATCATGACCCGAGCTGAAGGCAGACACTTAACAACTGAGCCACCCAGGCACCCCTGGAAGGGATCTTGGAAGTCTTTTATTTAAGTATTTTCTCCCTTAATAGACTGTCAACTCCTTAAAGGTAGAAGTCTTATCTTGCACTTCATTCATTAATTAACTTATTTACTTGTTCAAGAAATGTGTGTGTAAGACCTATGGGCAAAGTATTGCACAAGATATTTGGAGAGAGGCAGAGATTATTAGAATCTAGGTCCTGCCCTTAGAAGCTTATAACTTGAGCAAAACTGAGAACAGCATTAGGAAGGGAGGTGTCAATGAGGTCCTGGGGGGATTCAGCACCATCTATCCCATGTAGCATCCTGCCCAGTGCCTGGAGTGAGGAGGCACGCACCAAATGGTTGTTGAACCAACGATGAAGAAATGTGCCTATGATTCAGAGAGTGTGACCTCTGAATGAGTGACCTGAGCACACATTTGTGGGCATTAAAATTTCATGGTGTTTGGGAGAGCAGACGAATGGCATGCTGTGTTCTCTGCCCTTGATTCTTTCTCAGTCCCATCCTCCAACCTGCTCTGTGCCCATGTTGCCTCCATATTGTACAAGTTTACTAAACCCATCCAAGAGCCCAATGGTGATCTGATTTAGTCATTGCCAAATTCCAGATAGGCCTGAGTGGTGACCAGAGTCTTCCCAGATGTGTCAGAAGGGAGAAGGGAGAAGGGACAGAGGATGGGGAGGCAGAAGAAGGTGACCAGCTCCAACTATATTAGTCTTCTTCCCTCTCAGGCCATTCCTTTCTGGGAAGAAATAGACTGTGTATGTTTCATCCTCTCTTTTTCTCTTGTCCTAGGAGCTCAAGGGTATACAGATGCATGCACATACACACACATCATGTTCTGATAGATGCACTCACATGCTCTCACAGATACGAGACCAATAGTCTCAGAGACAGACCCTTTACTTGGCCACTTTGCATTGCAGTGGTACATCAGGGAAGAGCAGCCTTCTCTCAACACACACCACCACCACCATCACCACCACAATGATGAAACAATACCACCAGGATTTCCCATGCTGGAAATTCTACAAAGACCGTGCCAATTGATTGTTAAAATGCAGACACCGCAAGGAAAGATTCCACATCAGACTCTCAATCACTCATACCTTGGGGTGAGTGAGACCCTAAGATCCTTTTCTAAGAGTAGGGAGTAGGAGACATGAAAATGTCAAGAGGGAAGGAGAAGCACTAACTCCATGCAAGGACATGAGTCCCTGAGTCAAAGGACTCAGACAAGGGCATTCAGTTCCAGTTGTATTGCCCACCAACTATATTCTAGGCACCTGGAGAGCCAATGAATAAGACTCGGATCCAAAGCAGCTCACAGCTTAGTAACTGAGACCAAGTAAACAAATAAGTGATAAGTAAATAACCTATCATTGAGGTAAAGCCTAGGTGAGAGCCCAGTGGAAAAGCACCTAAACCCAAGCTGAGAGGTTGAAGTCAAGAAGAAGAGCTTCTAGGGGCACCTGGGTGGCTTAGTTGGTTAAGCATCTGTCTTTGGCTCAGGTCATGATCTCAGGGTCCTGGGATCAAGCCCCACATTGGGCTCCCTGCTCAGTGGGGAATCTGTTTCTCCCTCTCCCTCTGCCTCTTCCTCTTTGCTCATGCTCTGTCTCTGTCTCTTTCTCTCTCAAATAAAGAAATAAAATGAGAAGAAGAGGAAGAAGAAGAAGAGGAAGAAGAAGAAGAAGAAGAAAGAGAAGGAGAAGGAGGAGAAGGAGAGGAAGAGGAAGAGGAAGAGGAAGGAGGAGGAGGAGGAGGAGGGGAAGGGGAAGGGGAAGAGGAAGAGGAAGAGGAAGAAGAAGAAGAAGAAGAAGAAGAAGAAGAAGAAGAAGAAGAAGA
>NW_027397071.1:7367366-7387312 GCF_003265705.2 Callorhinus ursinus | reverse complement strand
AAGAAGAAGAAGAAGAAGAAGAAGAAGAAGAAGAAGAAGAAGAAGAAAGAAGAAGAAGAAGAGGAAGAAGAAGAGGAGGAGGAGGAGGAGGAGGAGGAGCTTCTGGAAATGGTGACACCAGAGCTGGGTCTTCAAGCTTAGAACTAATAGAAATGGTCATGGGGGTTGAAATTGTTACAAGAGTGCTCCCTGAGTATGGAAAATTTCCATTTCCTAGAAAGCAGGGTGGTTTAGCTAAAACACTGCATCTGGTCTTGGGTGCTCTGAGGTCATGTAGCAGCCTCAATGCTCTCCATCCACGTAACTTCAGGAGAGGTACTTTGTTCCTCTCAGTCTCAGTATCTTCACAGTGCTGTCTGCCCTGCTTGCCTCCTCAGGTTGTCCTAAGACTTGGTGAGATCATAAGGCACAAATGTTGTCAACTACATTACTGTATAAGTGAGTTACTGTTTCTTTCTATGTTGGCAGATCCCTCCCTCTCTGCCTCCCATGAGTCTAACAAAGGGACTTCTTTCCTGCCACACCAACTCCAAGATACCAGACATTTCCCTTGGGGGTGCAGTGAGGTCCCCAAGCACCTGTTTCCAGCTCCAGGTTCCAGGCTTAGGAAGCAAGAGTCTCTGTGGGTAGAAGAATAAAGTGGAAACTCAGTAGGAAATTAGTTGCCCAAGGTTTGGAGGTAATGAGCATATCAATCATGCAGTATTAATAACTGCACAATATGGACTCGCAGTCGTTTGGCTCAGAGTCCTCTCCCTGAAAGTGCTGGCAACATGTCTAAGCAATAATTGTAATAGTAAATATTCATATTTTAATAAAACAATAATACTCTTTCAACCTCTGTAACCACTCATATTCCTTCTTTCTACTCCATTTGTTCTAAAAATCCACTGACAAATAGAACATAAATAGAAGCTCAAAGATGGAAGGTCAAGACTAGGACAAGCTGATCTGCCTTGACTTTGTCATTCACAGATCTGTCGATGTTCATGGCTCCAAGGGTCACAGTCTCAGAAACACAATAGCATTTAATAGAAGAACCAAAGTTTTAAAACCCTGAAGCACTGGCTTTTGGGAAGAGTATGAAATAGGTAAGTTTTGTAGGGTGGCAAAAAGAATGCTTGTTTTCTGAGTTTCTGGCAGAGACTTGGTGACCTTCAGGGCATGAAAGTCTGAGGTGTTCAGTGTGCTTGTTGATAAAAGTAATCACTGTCTCATCTCCCTCTTGGAGCCGTTATGAGAATAAAATGAAATAACGGAAGTGAAATTGACTTATGAATTATAAGTTAGTTATCATCACTGATATATATTATCTCATGGCTGCCTCCTGTGTTGTTACCATTTTCTTGGTTGTAGTCTGTTGCCCCAAGTATTATACTGGAGAATGCTCTTAAAGTCTGCCCTTCATGGACAGTGCCTCCTTTTATAAATTTAGCCCCAAATGCCTCATTTTCATGAGTTATTACAAGGAACATGGCCATGTCCTTAGTAAACTAGTTTAGTTCACACTAATTTACTAGTTTGTGCTACACTAGGTTACTAGTTTATGCTAGGTTATTAGGTTACCCTAAGTTATTAGTTTATGGTAGGTTACTAGGTTACACTAAACTAGGTTACTAGTTTATGTTATGTTACCAGGTTATACTAAACTAGGTTACTATTTTACACTAGGTTACATAAAACTAGGTTACTAGTTTACACTAGGTCACTAGTTTATGCTAAACTAGTAATCTAGTTTAGCATAAACTAGTTTACACTAAAGTATGAATAAATGCTTATATTCAGGGACTGTCCAACCCTTAGGACCTGTTACTATGAATGTGTTCATCTCTAATGGGAAACTCGAATTAAACTCTAATGGGCCAAAGGGAAAGATATCATAGGTGAATGGGACCTTTCCCATGTTCCTCAGATTACAAACATTCTCAACCCAGTTATATCACTCTCTGTAACCTGGAGCCTTTATTCAGAGCCCTTCATAATTTGACCTCAACATTTCTTTTCAACTTTATCTTCCATTACTTCCATGAATTCTTCCCTTTAGTCAATGAAGTCTCTTAGTGTTATATATTATATTTAAAAAAACATTTTATTGATGTATGATTGACATGCAATAAGCTATACATATTTAATGTATGCAACTGGATGAGTTTGGAGATAAGCATAAACTCTATGAAACTATCACCACAATCTATGCCATAAACATATCCATCATCTTCAAAAGTTTCCTCCAGTCCTCTTTATTTATTTTGCAAAAATTATATTATAAGATCTACCCTCTTACCAAATTTTTAAGAATATAATATAGTGTTGTTAACTGTAGGCACTGTACAATATATTTCTAGAACTTATTAATCTTGGGTAACTGAACTTTGGTACCCTCTAATTAACACCTTCCCATTTCCCCTTTCTTCCACCCCATGGCAACCACTATTCCAGTCTCTCTTCTATGAATTTGACTACTTAAGATTCCTCGAATGAGTGGTATCATGTAGTATTTGTCCTTCTTTTCTGGCTTATTTCACTTAGCATGATATCCCCTATTCATGTGATCATAAATGGCAGGGTTTCCTTCTTTTTCAAGGCTAAATAATAGTCCATTTTATATATATATAGATACATATATGTATATATATCTCACATTTTCTTTATCGATTCATCTGTTGATTATTCTCAATAGTGCTACAAGGACTATGGGAGTTCAGATATCTCTTCAAGATTTTGATTTCAACTTTTTTTTATGTATAAGCTAAAACTGAAAAAGACGTTTCCTTGGATGAAATATTGACTTTACAGAAATTCCTCTTTGGACACACACATATTCCTGACAGTGAGTAGTTCAGTATGCTTCCAACATTCTCTCATAAATTAGTTTATCATATGGTTTTCTTGGTGATAAGATAGGGAAAAAACATGCAGGCACTAGTATGTAAAAGCTGGGTGTTTAAAGTGGGTGAGTGAATGGTGAGCTCTGTGAATTGTGTAAAACTAATGAATCACAGACCCTGTACCTCTGAACAAATAATACATTATATGTTAAAAGAAGAAGAAGAAGAAGAAGAAGAAGAAGAAGAAAGTAGGAAGGGAAAAATGAAGGGGGGAAATCGGAGGGGGAGACAAACCATGAGAGACTATGACTCTGAGAAACAAACTGAGGGTTTTAGAAGGGAGGAGGGTGGGGAGATGGGTTAGCCCAGTGGTGGGTATTAAGGAGGGGGCACCTGAGTGGCTCAGTTGGTTAAGCGACTGCCTTCGGCTCAGGTCATGATCCTGGAGTCCCGGGATCGAGTCCCACATCGGGCTCCCTGCTCAGCGGGGAGTCTGCTTCTCCCTCTGACCCTCTTCCCTCTCGTGCTCTCTATCTCTCATTCTCTCTCTCTCAAATAAATAAAATCTTAAAAAAAAAAAAAAGGAGGGCACATATTGCATGGAGCACTGGGTGTTAGATGCAAACAATGAATCATGGAACACCACATCAAAAACTAATGATGTAATGTATGGTGATTAACATAATAATAAAAAATTATTTAAAAAAAACTAATGATGTAATGTATGGTGACTAACATAACATAATAAAATTAAATTAAAAAAAATAAAGTGGGTGAGTGATGCTTCCTTAAATTTTTTACCCTAGGCACCATGCTTGCCTCATCCTAGTCCTGGCCCTGGGATGGAGGATACAAAAAGGGACCAAAAAGCATGGAATAAGGACAATGGTGGCAGGGATGACATCTTTTTTCACAATGACGCCAAGAACCAACCTTGGATATGAAGTACACTGCCCCATCACCTTCTCTCTCCACTGCATTTTGTAGTAGTGCAGAGAAAATTATTATATTGCCAAACTAACATCTAAACTCTCCTAGAGTCTTCCAAAGCCTACACAATTAAATGATCTGAAATCTCTTCCAATCTGAATGATGCCTGAAGAAGGAGGTCAACTTTCCTTTCTAACTCAGGCACAGCTTCCATAATGGGTTGGGTAAATACCTTCCCAAACCCAGCTCCCACCCCACGCCCTATATTTGCCAGGCTAATGCTATTTGGGGTGTTTATCATGGTAAACAATGCAGGGGAATAGCATGGAGACTCTAGAAGTAATGTTGGGAGGGAGCTTCAATGTCTCTCAAATAGCTTTGCTCTGGAATGAAGAGATACATTTTGGCATCTGTTCAAAGTGAAATGAAGTGAATTTATTTAAAAATTTTTCTAACATTACCCCTGCTATGATTGAAATCTTAACTTCCTCAAATGATATCCATTTCCTTAAACATTGATTGAAAGTGTCTCTGGGACTTAAAGGAAAAACAAATGAGACTGATGAAAGGCATTTTAGCTGCATTGCCCCCAAAATGGCCCCAACCTATCCTCATTCCTTCTAAGATATCATTTCATGATGTCCTTAAAAACAGATGTAATCTGATAGGATCTTACAGGGCCTCAGATCTGGGTCATTTTATAAAACCCAGAGAAGGGAGTAGGAGATGAAGCCCTGGCTGGGGTCTCACATATTAAACCTTCAACTGAGTCCACAGCTCCCCAAGACTCTAATTTAACAGAAATGCTGTGAAGATGCTTCATTCAATGTACGGCATTTAGATTCCTCAAGGATCAGACCACACTGCAATGATGCCCACCTGCACAATTATTAAGAAGAAAAACATAATACTGCATTAAATTTCTAGAAAACTTTACAGTTTATAAACCACAGCTGAACATACTTTTTTTTCTTTCAACCATTCCCACTGTCTCCATATACCGTAAGAGATGCAGAGAGGTAATGTATTGAGAGCTCCCCATTTTCACTCCTCAAGATGGCTTAGCAAAGTTTTTACATATTTTGTTTTCATGACTTCTACTCCACATGACTGTGCCTCCCTGTCCATCCAGAAGCAGAGAATCAAGGAGGACAGTGGGGGGGAATCAGAGATTAATCAGAATGCGATGACCTCATCAAAGGGTTATAATATGATGGTGTTAATCTAAACAATGCCACAAATTAGGCCTTATAATCAATGGTGGTAAAACTCCACCTTTGTATCAATTTTATGCAAATGTGTTCAGTATCTTCCTACCTCATACCAGTGAGATGTCTTTGTGCAGCTATAATAGCCTAGTCTGTCTTCAAGGAATTCCAGAAAGGCTTCAGGGCCCTAGAAACCCAAGGCTGATAGCTAGAAGTCATGGTGCTGGGAGTTGTCATTCCCTGTTGACTCAGTGGCTATTTCTATGTGTTCTCTAAACTTTTAAGAAAATGATTCAACACTGCTGCAGATTAGAATCACCTGTGTAAATTTTAATTTTTTTAATTTTGATTATCATTTTTTTAAGTTGGCTCCATACCCAACATGGGGCTTGAACTCATGACCCTGAGATTGAGAGTTGCATGCTCTACTGACTGAGCCAGCCAGATGCCCCACCTGCAGAACTTTTAAAACACAACAAATCCTGAACATCATTCCCACAAACTCTGATTCAATTTTTTTTTGGGGGGGTGGGACCTGGCTTCAATATTTTACAAAGCTCCAGGTGATTCTAATGTGCAGCCAACAGTGAAAAGCATCACTCTAGATGTGGATGTTCTGAAACTTTAGCAAGCACCAAAATTACCTGGAGGGTTTAAAAAACAGATTTGGGGGGCCTACTTCCAGAGTTTCTGATTCATCTGGTCAGGGGTAGGGACTGAGAATTTGTGTTTATAACTGGTTCCCAGCTGATGTTGATGCTGCTAATCCAGAGACCACACTTTAAGAATCACTGTTCTAAAGTGTCACAAAGTGTCAGTTACATATCAAAATCAATTAAGCTAAACCCTTTAAATGTATACGAACACTACTCACTGACTCGGATAATTCTATTTACCTAGGCCTAATTATTTGCTTGACTCAGTGTGAAGCAACAAAGAAGCACAATGAAACTCACTTTTGGCTCTCACTCTCTCATTCCCTCTTTCTCTCCTTTTCCTTCTTTGTATTGATGGAATATGGAGAGCAGTTTCTTTTTTGGAAAGCCCAAGAAGGTCATTTCTGAAATTTTGCCTAGGAGCTCCAAATGTCTACGCAACAGTTAGTGTTGCTTCATGCTGGGTCAGTCCTTGGCAGAGACTGATGGGCTCTGGCTTCAGTACCCTGGAGAGCAGCCCCTGTGCCACACACTGTGATAGAATAAGGACAATGTAACTGCAATGATCATTCCCAGTAAAAAGGAGGAAGAATAAAAGATGCACAGCAGTTCCTCATCTGCAACAAATTCCTAAATCCTATGGGGCAAACACCGTGAAATCCCTTAATAGTTCAAGTCCCTCAAAAACTTAAGGGGCTTCTGTTCTATTTGCTTCTTGTCAGTTGCTAGTCAGTAACATATCCCAATAATCTCTTGAAAAGTTTTCAACTCTGCTTTGCTTACTTACCTTCCTGCTCAGATGCCTCTCTCTCCACCTCCTTCCCTTTTATTTCTTCCCTTCTGCCTTCTGTCTCTGTCAACTTAATGACAGTTATCCTGAGTCTATCAGGCTGTGCGAAACTATGTCCCTAGCATTCGGAAGAGTTCCTTGCACCTGGTAAGTGCTCAATAAATATTTATTGAATAAGGTATTTAAGGGGAAGTGTACCAATATCTCCAATTTATTTTGAAATGCATCAAAAAGTTTAAGTGGTTCTTAAATTTGAGCAAGCATCAGAATCACCAGGTTTGTTAAAATGTAGATTGTTGGGCCCACCTTTGGAGTTTCTGATTCATGTGGTCTGGGGTCTGGGGTGGTAGCTGAGAAGGTTTGATAGATGGTTAGAAGAATGGAGAAATGGATGATGTGATAGGACAAGTATAGTACAGTGCTAAAGATAGAAACTGGGTAGTGGATATATAGGTGTTCACTGTAAAATTCTTTCAATTTTAATGTATGTTCAAAATTTTCCATAATAAAATGATAAAATGTTAAAAAAGAATTACAGTGTAGTGCCCAGTGTCTGAGTACCTTATTTTAAATAATACAAAGCAATTTGTAGTTCAGATCTGTTCTCTCACTCTCTCTCTCTCTCTACCAAGAGACCACCAAGAGAGACTGGGGATTTTGAGACTTAGACATGCCAGACTTTAACTAATCAGTCCGTCATGCTGGGAGGAATTCTTCTCTGGCAGTCTGGCTTGCATGGGCCTGGAGAATGTATGAGCTCCTCCATGGGTAGAGAGGCACTCCAGACACTGCCTCCCTCAGGGGCCAAACACTGGGTAGTTGGTGCTCTAAGGGCAGGTGGGAGGGAAAGATTGGAAGTCCAGTAGTGGTCATTCTCTCCCAGGAGGAGCCTCAGGTTGGAAAGAAAGAAAATACATGAGTATCCTCAGCCACCAAGAGGCGGAATGGAGTCTCCATGTCAGCTCTGAGCCCACACTCTCCCTGCCTCCAACTGTCCCAAGATAAGAGTGTAGGATCCAGTACAGAGTTCTGCATTTATATGAGGTTGTATAATAAACCATGAACTACTGTGAGACAAAGTCTATGTCATATCAGGAATAGAGGATATTCTCAGGCTGGAGATGCCCTCCTCAGTTGTTTCCAACCAAGATCAATTATCATGATGCCAAATATCTCTTCCATTCTTCCCTTCCAAGAGATCTGTGGCTTTGGGCAATAACAAGAAGGATTTGAACCAGATAGAAGAAAAACCTGTCCCAATGCCCAGGTGCACCCCATATTGGTGAAGGCATCTGTGCCGTCCCCTTTTAGAAAGGTCCTGAAGCAGCAGTTGTACATGAGCATGCTTCTCCAAAAGCATACCAGTAATTGAGACAATGTCTTATGGCTTACTAGAATATGGTGTGAGAGGAAGAACGAGGAGCAGGAGGAGGAGTAAGGGTGTGGCGGCTGCCTTAAGGGCCGGGCAGCCTGGGCTTAGGCTCAGCTACTTGAGCAAGGTCTTCATTCTCTTTGCTGCCTCTCTACCACCCCCAACCTCCACCCCACAGTCACAGGACCAGAGGGAGCTCAGACTGTGGGAAAGGAAAGCAGAACTGGTGCTCACTCCATGTCACTCAGGAGAGCCCAAGTGATTTTCTGTCATGCTTTTTCCCTGGTGCCTTTTTAATTAGCTTAATGAAGCCCTCCCATTTGGGGATGCAAAACAACAACAACAACAACAACAACAGAAGATGAGGAACAAGGAGACAGAACAAAATAATGTGAGACTAAACAACCCAGGTGACTCGGGTCTCAGGCCTGGTCGCTGTGTGTACCCCAGGAGTGGGTGGGGGGCTGGTTTTAGAGAAGCAACCTATCCCTGTCATCCCCTCACAAAGCATCACCAAGCTAGCTGGTGAAGGAGGGAGCTCCACACCCCTGCTCTGCCAGTGCCCACGACAGCTGGGGTCTCCCTTGGAGCCCACTCCATAGGCAAAGCAATCCCAAAGCTTGTCCCATAAGGACAGTTGTGGTGTCCCATTAGTCTTGATACTCTAGTGTCCACTGTGCAGCCTGGCACACCATAGGAGTTCAGTAAATGCTGGATCCTTTTGTGTGTGAACATATGACAGCCTCTCACTTGTTCACTCTCCACTCATACCACTTGCCCCATCTGGAGGATAGGGGCAAGCTCCTGCCATGGAGATGGCACGGGCATCAGTTCCTGCGTGCTCAATACTCTCATCACGGAGCTGTCACTCTGGCACCAATGTGCTCTCCCTACAGAACAGGCCCTACATAGATTTTTCTCCTCTAAATTCTCCAGGAAGATATATTGATCCAATCCAAGTGACATCAAGAGACCCAGGTAACTGAATAAAGCTTCTGGAGTTTGCCTTAAAATATGTATGATTTGGCTTCAAGACACCACCTGGTAGCTTCATCACCCTCCCCTCCCTGACTCTATTCCATCATGACTATTAGACACCACCCTCATCTCAGCTCTACCCTCCCCCTCCCAACCCAGGCACTTCTTGTCCAGTCCCAGGATGACATGAGGAAGCTGTGGGTGGAAATTAAAGGTGAGGGTGACAGGAAATGGAGGCAACCTTGCAATTCCATCCCATGTCGCAAAGCAGACCTTGTCAACTCCCTGACACAAGGGTTTCCAGGGCTCTGGCCATGGCTGCTCCATTTCTCAACATGAAATGACCCAGAGGCCTATTTCCTCCACAGGCCACGGGGTGCACTCTGCCCTCACCTGCTGAGAGGCACCTCTGCACTTACTCAGGAAACATCTTCACAGTTTCCTCCTGGAGCTGGGACTGATGCTGGCAAAAGCTGAAGGGTGGTTTGGCTCTCCCTAGCCCCTAACTGTCCCCGCAGCTACTTCACCATTTTGCCTCCTGAGGGATCCATGGGATATAGGTTCACATCGACTACTTTACTATCCATGAGTCCTATGACCCAAAGCAACATTCTGTGCTACAGATCCCTCCCTGTAAAGTAGAAATGACAATACCTGCCTCATAGGAAAGGTGCAATGATTAACTGAGCCAACATACATGACGTATTTAGCCTACGGCCTGGAGCATAGAATTAGTAATAAAAATAACAGCTTCTCTCTACAGAGCATTTATTTTGCATTAAGCAGTGCTTTCGTTATCACCCCAATCCTCATAACCACCCTATGAGATAAGTACAATTGTCAGAGTCATTTCACAGATGTGGAATCTGAGATACATGTCCCAAACCCAGAGCTAATAAGTGACAGAGCTGGGATTTGAACCCAGGTCTGTTTGATTCCAGGGCTTGTGTGCTGAACTACTGCACCAATGTCCCATCCAGCACATATCACTTCCCTCCTCCCTGTCCTTCCCACCTTCCCCCAGCTATCATCTCATTGTGAAATTCTTTGTCCGAATACAAAACTTGAGGGCAGAAATGACAAACTGTTCTGTAAAAGGCAAAATCGTAATTATTTTCAGTTCTGCAGGCCATATAGTCTCTGCCACACTACTCAGCTCTGCCACTGTAGTGTGAAAGGAGGCACAAACAATACGCAAATGAATGGGCATGACTATATTCCAATAAAACTTTATTAACAAAACAGGTGGCTGCATTTGGCCCAAGGGTCATAGTTTGCTGATCACGCTCTAGAGGAACAGCACCACCCTAAGGAAAAGAAACTCAGGATGGAGAGTACGTGGCAAACAGTGGGTGCTCAATAAGTATGTGTGGGCTCATTTTGAAGTTATTTCTTTGAAGCCAGGCAATAACATCAATAAATAGTTGTCCAATTACAGTTTTGCAGGAAAGCTAATTCTACTCTTACCTAAATTGTCTCTTTTTATGTCTAATTTATGTCAGGAAACTTCCCTCCTACCTTGGCTCATCTGTGAATTGAGATTTCCTCTACCGAGAACTAACAGTTCATTCATTAAACCCAAACCTACCCCTCCCCACTCCCTGCACAACAACACTCACCAAGGACAAACCACTGCATCTACGATAGAGGTTCTGTCCTACTGAAGAGGAGAAGGGTCTGCTACTTCTTCCCCAGGCAATTGAGCCACATGTTGCTGGAAGGGCAAACTCTCTATAACACTCTTGAGATAAGCTTAAGTCCCTGATATGGCAGCAAAAACTGCAGCTTTCTGGCCTCCTCCCAGAAGTGAGAAAGCCACTTTGGGTGAAGGAGATGCCTTCAAAAGAAGTATCAGTGTAATTAAAGGATGCCACTGTGTGAGGAGCTTGGGGGACAGCCAGTTGGGCAGCAGCGTGGGGGCCCCTCACCTCTTCTGCAGCTGTTGCCACCAGGGCTCAGCCTGCAAGAGACAGAGAGAACATATTTTGAGCTGATTTGTTTTCATTTGTATTTATTGGTTTGGGGGCATGGGATGTTTGAAATGCCCATATGGCCCCCAACATAGGTTACAGCAAAAAATCCGATCTTGGAGTTGAAATGAAGCCAGGATTAAACAGCCAGGTCCATGAACCATGTTATCTACAGTCTGAGAGTTTTAGGGAGGGCAGGAGGCAGGAGAGAGCTTGGGTTCTAATGACCAATGGTCTAAGCAATTAAGCCAACTCCTACTTACTTGGGGCTCCTTTGGCTCCCTCAGTTGTTCTCTTTGTCCCTCATACTTCTTTCTGGATCCATTCTCTGCTTCCCCATACCCCAAAAGGGGGTCTTCGCAAGGCCAATGTCTCCACGGGGAGACCAAACCATTGCAGCAACATGGCCTTTCCACTAAGTTTAACAACAGAAGAAGATGGGGCTGCAGGTTGCAGCTCAGCACCTATGGTTTCCACCACTTGGGGCATCTTTAGCCCAGATCACACTCACCATTTGGTGTATCTAAACCCATGACAAAGAGGATGTACCTATCCCTTCCTGCACTGACCTCCCCACCCCTCAATCCTCCACAGCACATTCTCTCTGCGTCTCACCACTTGGCACTTTGCTAGCCACCATCTTATATTCTCAAAGATTCTAGATATTCCCTCCATAGTTATAAAGGAAGATCGTTGAGGTAGGGATTGAAATTCAGAATAATAACCATATCTAAAAATGTTGAGGACAAAACAATAATAAATCACTCTTGTATCAGCAGTTCATAGTACTCTGCCTGTGAGTAGTGTAGGACAGGGTTGTGCTCATTCCTACCTGCAAGCACATTCCCTTCTTCTGAAATACCTCCCCCCAGTGCCAACCTCCATATGACTGATACCTTCACATCAGGCAAGTATCAGCTTAAACACCATCTCCAGCAAGGTCTTCTCTTGTTATTTTAGCTAAAGTAATTCTAGAACTGTTCGATAAATATGTATTGCATGAATGAATGGTCTTCATTTTGCAGATGAAGAAACTAAAGCTCACTGTGATTAAAAATTACTTACTTGAGGTCAAAGAGCTGCTTAAGGGCACAAACTGAGGTGTGATGCCAGAATGGCAGAATACTTATATATCTCCTGTACTACAAGTGCACTTACAGGTTCTTATTTCTTATTCAATATCTATCTACTCCAGTACTCTATAAGCTTTATGAGGACAGGGTCTATATCTGTCACTTTCATTTGTATAGCTCTGTTATTGAGTGCAGGGTGTGGTACATTAATATCAATTGTACTAATGATTATACAATAGGCTAAACAATAAATTGCCATCTAGTTCGGTCTCAGTAAATACTTGTTAATAGACTGGGTGCAGTGCACCCAGAACATAGATGCAGAAAATATGAGCCTTTAATTATCCCAGCCCTCTTTCTCTGAATAGTAAAACAACCTTTTCCTGGAATGTCCTCTGGGATCCAGGAGCCACAAGGATACTAGTGGAATTTCTTTGAAAACGTGGAGCAAGAGCAGGGAAAATGAATATCTAATATAAGTAGTTTTTGTGCCAAGTCATAAATCTCAGCTAATTACAGGGCAGCTCTTCTCCTTTGGGGTCTTTCATCCAGCATGAATTTCCTTCACTCAGGAATCAAGGTTCATATAGCTCTTCTCTGCAACCCCTCCATTCCCAGGGTGGGCTTTGGTCTGGGTCAGGGAAGTCAGGGGCTATTGGCTCACCTCAAGATAGAGAGTTTCATGACTGGGAGCAGAAACAGCAATAAAGGCAGAAGTTAGGAGCCTACAGCCAGCAGGGAAATAGTGGGAGGCTGCTAACACACCGTATGCATCTCTAGAAATTTCATAAGACTTGGTCCACTCTCATTTCATACACTAATCTACTTTTTTTCCTTCAGGTTAGATTCTCCTTCATTTTAGTCAACTACTTTTTTGCAAGATCAAGTGCATTTGTTCTCCTAAGCTTTCTCCCTCTCTCCATCAGCCCCTCATCTGCCTTCCACCTAGTCTCTCTCTAGTCTGAAGAAGGCAGTGTAGTTAGTATTCACAGGCTTTGCAGTCACACTAATCTGGGTTTAAATCCTTGCTCCAGGAGGAAGAGCAAGATGGCAGAGGAGTAGGAGACCTGGATTTCGTGTGGCCCCAGGAACTCAGCTACGTAGGGATCAAACCGTTCTGAACACCTACGAACTCAACAGGAGATCAAAGAAAAGAAGAGCAGTAACTGTCTGAACAGAAAAGTGACCACTTTCTGGAAGGTAGGACGTGCAGAGAAGTGAATCCGAGGCGATATTCGGGAGGATAGACGGCAGGGGAGGGGGCCTCCGTCGGCCGCCTCTGGCAAGTGCTAGAGCCGCGGAGCACAAAATCGGAACTTTTAGAAGTCGGCTCCGCTGAGGGACGTCGCTCCAGTGGCTAAGCGGGGGGTGGAACCCTCGCGGGACAGTGTGGTCTCAGGACCCTCGGGGTCACAGAAAAACCGGGGGTGCCTGAGTGCGGCAGAGCTGCCAGGTATCGGAGCGGGGAAGCCGGCTGCAGAGACGGAGCCAAGGCGCGGACTCTCAGCTCGGGGGTTGCCATAAACTGTGATCCCCGGCACAGTCGGGCCACTGCTCCTGCAGCAGGGACCCAACAAGCAGCAGATCCGGGGAGACTCCCCTTTCCTCCCCTGGGAGGAGCAGCGCAGCAGAGCACCGCAGGGATCTGCTGGGTTTGGGGACTCCACACCGGGTCGGGTGCCAGAGATAGAAACGCTCGGTCACAGGCCGGGTGAGCACGGAGTGCGGCCGGAGACCGGGGAGACGAGAGTGACTGACTGCTTTTCTCTGGGGGCGCACTGAGGAGCGGGGCCCCGAGTTCTCGGCTCCTCCGGGTGGAGATTGGGAGGCCGCCATCTTAACTCTCATCCTCCAAAGCTGTACCGAGAGCTTGCAGGGAACAAAAGCTCCCGAGAGCAAACCCGAGCAGATTATTTAGCCCGGACCTGGCAAGGGCAGGGCAATTCTGCCTCCAGCAAAGACATCTGGGAAGCACAGCAACAGGTCCCTCCCCCAGAAGATCAGCAAGAACCACCAGCCAAGACCAAGTTTACCGATCAATGGGAATGGCCAAACTCCAGCACTAGGGGAATACAGCACATAGAATTCGTGGCTTTTTTCCTCATGGTTCTTTAGTCTTTCAAAGTTAATTTTTCTTAATTTTCTTTTTCTATTTTTTTTTGAATTTTTCTTTTTCCCTTTCTCAACCAACATCTTATCAATCCCTTTTTTAAAAATATTTTTTAGGGGCACCTGGGTGGCTCAGTCGTTAAGCGTCTGCCTTCGACTCAGGTCATGATCCCAGGGTCCTGGGATCAAGCCCCGCATCGGGCTCCCTGCTCAGCAGGAAGCATGCTTCTCCCTCTCCCACTCCCCCTGCTTGTGTTCCCTCTCTCACTATGTCCTGTCAAATAAATAAATAAAATCTTTAAAAAAATAAATAAATAAAAATCTTTTTTATTTTTCATTTTTAGAGTCATTCTATCCCTTCATTGTAGTTAATCTTATTTTTGGTAAATATATAAGTTGTTCTCTCTTTAAAATTTTGGGATACAGTTTCTTCTAACAGACCAAAATATACCCTAAATCTCTAGTGTATGGCTTTGTTCTAGTCTCCTGCCTGATCACATTCTCTCCCACTTTTTTGTTCATATTTCTCTTCTTTCTTTTTCAACCAACTTCTTATCAATTCCTTATATAAAATCTTTTATAATTTTCATCTTTACAGTCATATTCCATCCCTTCATTGTATTTACCCTTATTTTTGTACATATATAAATTTTTCTTTCTTTAAAAATTTGGGAGGCAGTTTCTTCTAACAGACCAAAATACACCCAAAATCTAGTGTGTGGCACTGATCTATTCACCAGCCTGATCATATTTGATCATATCTTTTTTTTCTTTTTCTTTTTTTTCTTCTCTTTTTTCTTTCTTTCCCTTTCTTTTCCCCCAGTTTCGGGTCTCTTCTGATTTGTTTAGTGTATATTTTTCTGGGGTCATTGTTACCCTGTTAGCATTTTGTTTTCTCATTCATCTATTCTCCTCTGGACAAAATGACAAGACAGAAAAACTCACCTCAAAAAAAAGAACAGGAGGCAGTACCGACTGCCAGGGACCTAATCGAGACAGACATACAGAATGACGATTATAAAGATACTAGCTGGGCTTGAAAAAAGTGTGGAAGATACTAGAGAAACCCTTTCTGGAGAAATAAAAGAACTAAAATCTAACCAAGTCAAAAGGAAAAAGGCTATTAATGAGGTACAATCAAAAATGGAGGCTCTAACTGCTAGGATAAATGAGGCAGAAGAGAGAATTGGTGATATAGAAGACCAAATGATGGAGAATAAAGAAGCTGAGAGGGGCACCTGGGTGGCTCAGTCGTTAAGCGTCTGCCTTCAGCTCAGGTCATGATCCCAGGGTCCTGGGATGGAGCCCCGCATGGGGCTCCCTGCTCCACGGGAAGCCTGCTTCTCCCTCTCCCATTCCCACTGCTTGTGTTGCCTCTCTTGCTGTCTCTCTCTGTGTCAAATAAATAAATATAATCTTAAAAAAAAAAGTTGAGAAAAAGAAAGATAAACAACTACTGGATCACGAGGGCAGAATTCAAGAGATAAGTGATACCATAAGATGAAACAATATTAGAATAATTGGGATCCCAGAAGAAGAAGAAAGAGAGGGGGGCAGAAGGTATATTGGAGCAAATTATAGCAGAGAACTTCCCTAATTTAGGGAAGGAAACAGGCATCAAAATCCGGGAGGCACAGAGAACCCCCCTCAAAATCAATAAAAATAGGTCAACACCCCGACATCTAATAGTAAAACTTACAAGTCTCAGAGACAAAGAGAAAATCCTGAAAGCAGCTCAGGACAAGAGGTCTGTAACCTACAATGGTAGAAACATTAGATTGGTAACAGACCTATCCACAGAGACCTGGCAGGCCAGAAATGACTGGCATGATATATTTAGAGGACTAAATGAGAAAAATATGCAGCCAAGAATACTATATCCAGCTAGGCTGTCATCGAAAATAGCAAGAGAGATAAAAAGCTTCCAGGACAAACAAAAACTAAAGGAATTTGCAAACATGAAACCAGCCCTACAAGAAATATTGAAAGTGGTCCTCTAAGCAAAGAGAGAGCCTAAAAGTAACATAGACCAGAAAGGAACACAGACAATATACAGTCACAGTCACCTTGCAGGCAATACAATGGCACTAAATTCATATCTTTCAATAGTTACCCTAAATGTAAATGCGCTAAATTCCCCAATCAAAAGACACAGGGTATCAGATTGTACAAAAAACAAGACCCATCGATATGCTGTCTGCAAGAGACTCATTTTAGATGCAAAGACACCTCCAGATTGAAAGTGACGGGGTGGAAAACCATTTACCATGCTAATGGACATCTAAAGAAAGCTGGGGTGGCAATCCTTATATCAGACAAATTAGATTTTAAACCAAAGACTATAATAAGAGATGAGGAAGGACACTATATCATTCTTAAAGGGTCTATCCAACAAGAAGTTCTAACAACTGTAAATATCTATGCCCCTAACATGGGAGCAGCCAATTATATTAGCCAATTAATAACAAAAGCAAAGAAACACATTGACAACAATATGATAATAGTAGGGGACTTTAACACCCCCCTGACTGAAATGGACAGATCATCTAAGCAAAAGATCAACAAGGAAATAAAGACTTTAAATGACACACTGGACCAAATGGACTTCACAGATATATTCAGAACATTCCATCCCAAAGCAACAGAATACACATTCTTCTCTAGTGCCCATGTAATATTCTCCAGAATAGATCACATCCTAGGTGACAAATCAGGTCTCACCCAGTACCAAAAGACTGGGATCATTCCGTGCATATTTTCAGACCACAATGCTTTGAAACTAGAACTCATTCACAAGAGGAAAGTCGGAAAGAACTCAAATACACGGAGGCTAAAGAGCATCCTACTAAAGAATGAATGGGTCAACCAAGAAATTAAAGAAGAATTTTAAAAATTCATGGAAACAAATGAAAATGAAAACAGCTGTTCAAAATCTTTGGGATGCAGCAAAGGCAGTCCTGAGAGGAACGTATATAGCAGCACAAGCCTTTCTCAAGAAACAAGAAAGGTCTCAAATACACAACCTAACCCTACACCTAAGAGCTGGAGAAAGAACAGCAACTAAAGCCTAAACCAAACAGGAGAAGAGAAATAATAAAGATCAGAGCAGAAATCAATGAAATAGAAACCAAAAGAACAGTAGAACAGATCAACGAAACTAGAAACTGGTTCTTTGAAAGAATTAATAAGATCGATAAACCCCTGGCCATACTTATCAAAAAGAAAAGAGAAATGACCCAAATCAACAAAATCATGAATGAAAGAGGAGAGATCACAACCAACACCAAAGAAATACAAACAATTATAAGAACATATTATGAGAACTATATGCCAGCAAATTAGATAATCTGGAAGAAATGGATGCATTCCTAGAGATGTATCAACTACCAAAATTGAACCAGGAAGAAATAGAAAACCTGAACAGACCCATAACAACTAAGGAAATTGAAGCAGTCATCAAAAATCTCCCAACAAACAAGAGCCCAGGACTAGATGGTTTCCCAGGGGAATTCTACCAAACATTTAAAGAAGAAATAATACATATTCTTCTGAAACTGTTCCAAAAAATAGAAATGGAAGGAAAACTTCCAAACTCATTTTATGAGGCCAGCATTACCTTGATCCCAAAATCAGACGAAGACCCCATCAAAAAGGAGAATTACAGACCAATATCCCTGATGAACATGGATGCAAAAATTCTCACCAAAATACTAGCCAATAGGATCCAACAGTACATTAAAAGGATTATTAACCACGACCAAGTGGGATTTATTCCTGGGCTGTAAGGTTGGCTCAGCATCCGCAAATTAATCAATGTGATACAATACATTAATAAAAGAAAGAACAAGAACCATATGATCCTCTCAATAGATGCAGAAAAAGCATTTGACAAAGTACAGCATCCTTTCTTGATCAAAACTCTTCAGAGTGTAGGGATAGAGGGTACATACCTCAATATAAAAGCCATCTATGAAAAACCCACAGCAAATATCATTCTCAATGGGGAAAAACTGAGAGCTTTCCCCCTAAGGTCAGGAACACGGCAGCGCTGTCCACTATCACCACTGCTATTCAACATAGTATTAGAAATCCTAGCCACAGCAATCAGACAACAAAAAGAAGTAAAAGGCATCTGAACTGGCAAAGGAGAAGTGAAACTCACTCTTTGCAGATGATATGATACTTTATGTGGAAAACCCAAAAGACTCCACCCCAAAACTGCTAGAACTCATACAGGAATTCAGTAAAGTGGCAGGATATAAAATCAATGCACAGAAAGCAGTTGCATTTCTATACACCAACAACAAGACAGAAGAAAGAGAAATTAAGGAGTCGATCCCATTTACAATTGCACCCAAAACCATAAGATACCTAGGAATAAATCTAACCAAAGAGGCAAAGAATCTGTACTCAGAGAACTATAAAATACTCATGAAAGAAATTGAGGAAGACACAAAGAAATGGAAAAACATTCCACGCTCATGGATTGGAAGAACAAATATTGTGAAGATGTCAATTCTACCTAGAGCAATCCACACATTTAAAGCAATCCCTATCAAAATACTATCAACTTTTTCAAAGAAATGGAACAAATAATCCTAAAATTTGTATGGAACCAGAAAAGACTCCAAATAGCCAGAGAAATGTAGGAAAAGGAAAGCGAAGCTGGTGGCATCACAATTCCGGGCCTGAAGCTCTATTACAAAGCTGTAATCATCAAGACAGTATGGTACTGGCACAAAAACAGACACATAGATCAATGGAACAGAATAGAGAGCCCAGAAATGGACCCTCAACTCTAATGGTCAACTAATCTTTGACAAAGCAGGAAAGAATGTCCAATGGAAAAAAGACTGTCTCTTCAACAAATGGTGCTAGGAAAATTGGACAGCCACATGCAGAAGAATGAAACTGGACCATTTCCTTACACCACACACAAAAATAGACTCAAAATGGATGAAAGACCTAAATGTGAGACAGAAGTCCATCAAAATCCTAGAGGACAACACAGGTAGCAACCTCTTCGACCTCAGCCACAGCAACTTCTTCCTAGAAACATCGCCAAAGGCAAGGGAAGCAAGGGCAAAAATGAACTACTGGGACTTCATCAAGATAAAAAGCTTTTGCATAGCAAAGGAAACAGTCAACAAAACCAAAAGATAACCGACAGAATGGGAGAAGATATTTGCAAATGACATAACAGATAGAGGGCTAGTATCCAAAATCTATAAAGAACTTATTAAACTCAACACCCAAAGAACAAATGATCCAATCAAGAAATGAGCAGAAGACATGAACAGACATTTTTCCAAAGAAGACATCCAAATGGCCAACAGACACATGAAAAAGTGCTCAACATCGCTTGGCATCAGGGAAATCCAAATCAAAACCTCAATGAGATACCACCTCACACCCGTCAGAATGGCTAAAATTAACAAGTCAGGGAACGACAGATGTTGGCAGGGATGCGGAGAAAGGGGAACCCTCCTACACTGTTGGTGGGAATGCAAGCTGGTGCAGCCACTCTGGAAAACAGTATGGAGGTTCCTCAAAAAGTTGAAAATAGAGCTACCGTACGGCCCAGCAATTGCACTACTGGGTATTTACCCCAAAGATACAAATGTAGTGATGCGAAGGGGTACGTGCACCCCAATGTTTATAGCAGCAATGTCCACAATAGCCAAACTATGGAAAGAGGCAAGATGTCCATCAACAGATGAATGGATAAAGAAGATAGATATAGATATAGATATAGATATAGATATAGATATAGATATAGATATAGATATAGATATATAGATATAGATATAGATATAGATATAGATATAGATATAGATATAGATATAGATATACAATGGAATATTAGGCAGCCATCAAAAAAACGAAATCTTGCCATTTGCAATGACGTGGATGGAACTAGAAGGTATTATCCTAAGCGAAATAATTCAATCAGAGAAAGACATGTATCATATGATCTCACTGCTGTGAGGAATTCTTAATCTCAGGAAACAAACTGAGGGTTGCTGGAGTGG
>NW_027397071.1:7361474-7362366 GCF_003265705.2 Callorhinus ursinus | reverse complement strand
AGCAGAGAACTTCCCTAATTTAGGGAAGGAAACAGGCATCAAAATCCGGGAGGCACAGAGAACCCCCCTCAAAATCAATAAAAATAGGTCAACACCCCGACATCTAATAGTAAAACTTACAAGTCTCAGAGACAAAGAGAAAATCCTGAAAGCAGCTCAGGACAAGAGGTCTGTAACCTACAATGGTAGAAACATTAGATTGGTAACAGACCTATCCACAGAGACCTGGCAGGCCAGAAATGACTGGCATGATATATTTAGAGGACTAAATGAGAAAAATATGCAGCCAAGAATACTATATCCAGCTAGGCTGTCATCGAAAATAGCAAGAGAGATAAAAAGCTTCCAGGACAAACAAAAACTAAAGGAATTTGCAAACATGAAACCAGCCCTACAAGAAATATTGAAAGTGGTCCTCTAAGCAAAGAGAGAGCCTAAAAGTAACATAGACCAGAAAGGAACACAGACAATATACAGTCACAGTCACCTTGCAGGCAATACAATGGCACTAAATTCATATCTTTCAATAGTTACCCTAAATGTAAATGCGCTAAATTCCCCAATCAAAAGACACAGGGTATCAGATTGTACAAAAAACAAGACCCATCGATATGCTGTCTGCAAGAGACTCATTTTAGATGCAAAGACACCTCCAGATTGAAAGTGACGGGGTGGAAAACCATTTACCATGCTAATGGACATCTAAAGAAAGCTGGGGTGGCAATCCTTATATCAGACAAATTAGATTTTAAACCAAAGACTATAATAAGAGATGAGGAAGGACACTATATCATTCTTAAAGGGTCTATCCAACAAGAAGTTCTAACAACTGTAAATATCTATGCCCCTAACATGGGAGCAGCCAATTATATTAGCCAATTAATAACAAAAG
>NW_027397071.1:7360189-7361374 GCF_003265705.2 Callorhinus ursinus | reverse complement strand
CTTTGAAACTAGAACTCATTCACAAGAGGAAAGTCGGAAAGAACTCAAATACACGGAGGCTAAAGAGCATCCTACTAAAGAATGAATGGGTCAACCAGGAAATTAAAGAAGAATTTTAAAAATTCATGGAAACAAATGAAAATGAAAACAGCTGTTCAAAATCTTTGGGATGCAGCAAAGGCAGTCCTGAGAGGAACGTATATAGCAGCACAAGCCTTTCTCAAGAAACAAGAAAGGTCTCAAATACACAACCTAACCCTACACCTAAGAGCTGGAGAAAGAACAGCAACTAAAGCCTAAACCAAACAGGAGAAGAGAAATAATAAAGATCAGAGCAGAAATCAATGAAATAGAAACCAAAAGAACAGTAGAACAGATCAACGAAACTAGAAACTGGTTCTTTGAAAGAATTAATAAGATCGATAAACCCCTGGCCATACTTATCAAAAAGAAAAGAGAAACGACCCAAATCAACAAAATCATGAATGAAAGAGGAGAGATCACAACCAACACCAAAGAAATACAAACAATTATAAGAACATATTATGAGAACTATATGCCAGCAAATTAGATAATCTGGAAGAAATGGATGCATTCCTAGAGATGTATCAACTACCAAAATTGAACCAGGAAGAAATAGAAAACCTGAACAGACCCATAACAACTAAGGAAATTGAAGCAGTCATCAAAAATCTCCCAACAAACAAGAGCCCAGGACTAGATGGTTTCCCAGGGGAATTCTACCAAACATTTAAAGAAGAAATAATACATATTCTTCTGAAACTGTTCCAAAAAATAGAAATGGAAGGAAAACTTCCAAACTCATTTTATGAGGCCAGCATTACCTTGATCCCAAAATCAGACGAAGACCCCATCAAAAAGGAGAATTACAGACCAATATCCCTGATGAACATGGATGCAAAAATTCTCACCTAAATACTAGCCAATAGGATCCAACAGTACATTAAAAGGATTATTAACCACGACCAAGTGGGATTTATTCCTGGGCTGTAAGGTTGGCTCAGCATCCGCAAATTAATCAATGTGATACAATACATTAATAAAAGAAAGAACAAGAACCATATGATCCTCTCAATAGATGCAGAAAAAGCATTTGACAAAGTACAGCATCCTTTCTTGATCAAAACTCTTCAGAGTGTAGGGATAGAGGGTACATACCTCAAT
>NW_027397071.1:7358954-7360089 GCF_003265705.2 Callorhinus ursinus | reverse complement strand
AATCAATGCACAGAAAGCAGTTGCATTTCTATACACCAACAACAAGACAGAAGAAAGAGAAATTAAGGAGTCGATCCCATTTACAATTGCACCCAAAACCATAAGATACCTAGGAATAAATCTAACCAAAGAGGCAAAGAATCTGTACTCAGAGAACTATAAAATACTCATGAAAGAAATTGAGGAAGACACAAAGAAATGGAAAAACATTCCACGCTCATGGATTGGAAGAACAAATATTGTGAAGATGTCAATTCTACCTAGAGCAATCCACACATTTAAAGCAATCCCTATCAAAATACTATCAACTTTTTCAAAGAAATGGAACAAATAATCCTAAAATTTGTATGGAACCAGAAAAGACTCCAAATAGCCAGAGAAATGTAGGAAAAGGAAAGCGAAGCTGGTGGCATCACAATTCCGGGCCTGAAGCTCTATTACAAAGCTGTAATCATCAAGACAGTATGGTACTGGCACAAAAACAGACACATAGATCAATGGAACAGAATAGAGAGCCCAGAAATGGACCCTCAACTCTAATGGTCAACTAATCTTTGACAAAGCAGGAAAGAATGTCCAATGGAAAAAAGACTGTCTCTTCAACAAATGGTGCTAGGAAAATTGGACAGCCACATGCAGAAGAATGAAACTGGACCATTTCCTTACACCACACACAAAAATAGACTCAAAATGGATGAAAGACCTAAATGTGAGACAGAAGTCCATCAAAATCCTAGAGGACAACACAGGTAGCAACCTCTTCGACCTCAGCCACAGCAACTTCTTCCTAGAAACATCGCCAAAGGCAAGGGAAGCAAGGGCAAAAATGAACTACTGGGACTTCATCAAGATAAAAAGCTTTTGCATAGCAAAGGAAACAGTCAACAAAACCAAAAGATAACCGACAGAATGGGAGAAGATATTTGCAAATGACATAACAGATAGAGGGCTAGTATCCAAAATCTATAAAGAACTTATTAAACTCAACACCCAAAGAACAAATGATCCAATCAAGAAATGAGCAGAAGACATGAACAGACATTTTTCCAAAGAAGACATCCAAATGGCCAACAGACACATGAAAAAGTGCTCAACATCGCTTGGCATCAGGGAAATCCAAATCAAAACCTCAATT
>NW_027397071.1:7330691-7358854 GCF_003265705.2 Callorhinus ursinus | reverse complement strand
TGCTCAACATCGCTTGGCATCAGGGAAATCCAAATCAAAACCTCAATGAGATACCACCTCACACCCGTCAGAATGGCTAAAATTAACAAGTCAGGGAACGACAGATGTTGGCAGGGATGCGGAGAAAGGGGAACCCTCCTACACTGTTGGTGGGAATGCAAGCTGGTGCAGCCACTCTGGAAAACAGTATGGAGGTTCCTCAAAAAGTTGAAAATAGAGCTACCGTACGGCCCAGCAATTGCACTACTGGGTATTTACCCCAAAGATACAAATGTAGTGATGCGAAGGGGTACGTGCACCCCAATGTTTATAGCAGCAATGTCCACAATAGCCAAACTATGGAAAGAGGCAAGATGTCCATCAACAGATGAATGGATAAAGAAGATAGATATAGATATAGATATAGATATAGATATAGATATAGATATAGATATAGATATAGATATAGATATACAATGGAATATTAGGCAGCCATCAAAAAAACGAAATCTTGCCATTTGCAATGACGTGGATGGAACTAGAAGGTATTATCCTAAGCGAAATAATTCAATCAGAGAAAGACATGTATCATATGATCTCACTGCTGTGAGGAATTCTTAATCTCAGGAAACAAACTGAGGGTTGCTGGAGTGGTGGGGGGTGGGAGGGATGGGGTGGCTGGGTGATAGACATTGGGGAAGGTATGTGCTATGTTGAGTGCCATGAACTGTGTAAGACTGATGAATCACAGACCTGTACCTCTGAAACAAACAGTACATTATATGTTAAAAAAGAAGAAGAAGAAGATAGTAGGAAGGGAAAAATGAAGGGGAGGAAATCGGAGGGGGAGATGAACCATGAGAGACTATGGACTCTGAGAAACAAACTGGGTGTTCTAGAGGGGAGGGGGTGGGGGGATGGGTTAGCCTGGTGATGGATATTAAAGAGGGCACATATTGAAAAAAAATATCCTTGCTCTATCCATTATTTGTTATTTGTCTGTAAGCAAGTTACCTAAACCTCCTTGAGTTTCAGTTTTTTAATCTGTAAAATGGAGATCATCCTCACAGGGGTGGTTGTGAGGATTAAATAGTACAAATTGAGTGAAGGGCTTAGCACGTTGCATGACAAACAGTAAGACTGCAGTAAATAGTGGCCACTGTTACTCCTATTACCAGCCTCATTTCTCCCTACCCAGCTCCATCTTACCCTTCCTTTTTGGCTGTGTCTACACACAAACACTGCCTGGCTTAATGAAACACTGGTCATCTCATCTAGCCCAGTATCTCAAGTTGGTCAAGGTGCTTGATTGGCGGGGAGGGCGCCTGGGTGGTTCAGTCATTAAGCATCTACCTCTGGCTCAGGTCATGATCCCAGGGTCCTGGGATTGAGCCCTGCATTGGGCTCCATGCTCGGTGGGAAGCTTCATTCTCCCTCTCTCACTTCCCCTGCTTGTGTTCCTGCTCTCACTATCTCTGTCTCTCTGTCAAATAAATAAGTAAAATCTTTAAAAAAAAAAAAAAAGATGCTTGATTGGCAGTCCTGATATTTCAGACTTTGTCTCTCTCTCCCTCCTTAATTTCCCCATATCCTTTTATCCTTGAGACACTTGACTTTCCCCAACTTTCCTGAAAATACCTGCTGAGACAGTGGCCATCAACATTGCCTTTCAGTCAAGAGCCCCACCTGGATTCTGCCCAGAACACTTGGCTAAGAGAGCAGGGATGTCTGCCACTTACAGTTTCTCTCACTTTGCCCACCATGTTTAATTCATGTGTGTTGCAGACCATTTAAAGAGGTTCAGTGAGCTGTGAAGATCAAGATATGAGCCATACAGATTGTACATTATTGAATTAAGATGCTAAATATGGAGCCTACGTGATGTCAAGGAGGGAATAGTGAAAGCCTTAATGGTTTATAATGATGAAAATCAAGGTGGGTCAAGTCAGTAGCAAATTGAAAAGATGTATGACTTCAAGGAAAAGGCCATTTGTCATAGGAGAATCATCCTCAATTTCTCCCTCTCCCTCATCCTCTACATTCAGTTCATCACTGAAACCTGTCACTTCCACCTCCAAATAAATCTCAAGTGTCCACTTCTCTTCATTCCCACTGCCATCACCCAAGGTCAAGCCCCCATCTCTGCTTTAACTACTGTAATAGGCTCACTTGTCTCTTTGGATCTGTCTTACCCTTCTCTAATCCAATCTCCACTCTGTCTAAAATATAAACCAAATCATGCCACTCCTCGGTTTAAAATCTTCCAACAGCTTCCTGTTGCTCTTAAAATAAATCTAAACCTTTTATCATGGTTTTGGATCTCTTTGTGGCCAATCTTATTTCAATCCATGCCCCCCCTTGCTTACTCTACTGTGGCCATCCTTCTCTCTCTGTCCCTCCAACATGCTAAGCTCATCCCCACCTTCAGGCTCTAGCATTTCCTGTTCCTTCTGTCTATGTTTTGCATGGCTGATGCATTCTCAACACCAAGGCCTTGGTATAGAGCAACCTTTTTCAGCCCCCTCTCAATGTAGTTTCCCCCACTTACACTCCAGCTCACCATCCTGCTTATGCTCTCAACAACCTTGCTGATTTTTCTTGACTTTTTTCTATCTGCTCCATTAGGGCAGAGACCATTTCTATCTCATTCATGCTGTATCCCTTGTACTTTTACAGTGCAAATAATATAGTACTTGATCAATAAACATTTGCTGAAAGAGTAAATGAATGAATGCCATGGAAAGTCCCATTCAAAGATTTGATCTTTCGTTGGACAATTACAGACTCAAATAATTTCTCACACTCCTTCATTTTCTTGGCTTTAGGCTGAAAATCCACAGCTACCAAGATTATTGAAGGTAACATAAAGACACAGGCAGTTGGTCTCCAACAAAACAAGATAAAACAACAAAACTTCCACATTAGTAGAAATAAAACACTTGTTCATCCACTAAATATTCACTGAGTGCCTATGATGTGCCAGATACTGATCAAGCACCCGTAATACACTGGTGTTTATCACAGCCCAAGTGGAGCTTAGCGTCTGGGAAAGGCAAACGCCAAACATATAAATATATAATTATACCCTAGGTTAAGTGCTTTGAAGGAGAGGAAAAGCTTCATGTTGAGAATAATAATGGGGGAGGCGGGATGGTCAGGAAATGTCTTTCTGAAAAGATAAAAACATTTAAGCCATGACCTGAAGGATGATGAGTGAATAATAAAAGGGATATGGTCCAAGGGAAAGCATTTGGCCATCTGGATGGCCTGTATCTTAAAGTAGCAGCAAGCAGCTTTGGCTGATACATCTTTGTGGATGAGGGCAAGTTAAGGGCCTTTACTCCAGGGACCAGGAGGGGCCATGCATGGAGCTCTCTGCCACCTTCTCACACTCCCCTTTAGCCACAAGGGAAATAGATTTTTTTAAATCAATTCTTTTTCTATGAAAATAACTTTTGCATCCCAAGTCTGGGCATTCTGAACTCAGAAGGAACCTCAAATAGGATCTTCCTTTGCTTCAACAGCTTTGATCTTTGTCTTCACTATGTGTCTTTGGCTCCTTGAAGGATTAGAGTTGATCTGACAAACTTCAGCACATCAATCTCTCCCTACATGGCAAGGATTTGTCTCTCTCATCTCCAGAGAGGAAACCATTTACCTCCTCTGATTCTTCTGGGTGGCTGACAGAGAGCAAATTAGAGCAACACTTACACATCTATGGCAAAATTTTTCTGAGCACACTTGTTTAGGAAAAACATCTAAATTGTTTGAAAGTCTATAATTCCTGTCAACTCATTATAAAAACTTGGGCATGCAGACCAAGTGGGAAAGGAGGAAGAGATAAAAGATCAGTGCCTTCTGGAGTTGGAAGGCCCTAGTTCCTCTTCTGGACAAGATCTTCAGTTAACAACCACTCCATGCCAAGAGCAACCGCTCTATACCATTAGTCATGCCCACAGTGGGGACATCCATGGCCTCCCCTCTTGAACCTGGAGGAATCTATGAGAAACATGGACAAAACACGGGATGAGGAGTCCATGCACAGGATTCTAGTTGTGCACATTGGCTACTAGAATTTGTCTCTACCTTGTTGCATGACTGTGAGCAAATCTCTTTATCTTTCTGAATCTCAAGGTCCTCTCTTCTGGTAAAATGAAGTCATCAAACTAGGTCAAGCGTTTTCTAATATTTTTTTTTTTTAGCAGCATAACCTTTTCTTTAGAGGAAATCCTATGTGGAGGCCCAATATATAAAATGGGTAGAGTCCACTTATATTTTGTCCCTTGTGAGGGGTCCCCAGAAGGTGCTATTTGAAATGCCTAGTGCTACTTGAAACATTACTTGAAAATCACTGAATTAGAAGCCTGCATGGTCTTTGATTCAAAAGGATGTGAAGGCTGATTTGTTCCATACTATGGACTGAGTTATGTACCCCTCAAATTCATATTTTGAAGCCCTAATTCCCAGTATGACTGTATTTGGAAATTGAGCTCTTAGGAGGTAATCCAATAGGATTGGCGGCCTTATAATGTACATACACCAAGGAAAGACTGTGAGGACACAGCAAGAAGTTGCTGTCTGCAAGCCAAGATGCTCACCAGGAAGCAATCCATCAGCACTTTCATCTTGAACTTCTCAGCCTCCAGAATCGGGAGAAAGTAAGTTTCTGTTGTTTAAGCCACCCAGTCAGTGGTATTTTGTTATGGCAGCCTGAGCTGTGGAGTCAGTGACCCCTCAGTCTAAGGATGAGAGTGGCCATTGGAACTTTGAGTTTGACTCCTTTAATGTCCATGAATCAGTGTCCCAGGTGGAAGGCAAAGGGATGTCCCACTTACTCCACAAAGACTTCCCCATCCACTCCAACCACATAGGAAGCTTTCTTCCCTGAACTCTTCCTGCCCCCATGTTTTGTTTATCTCTTAGTTGAATAAAGAAAATCAACCTAACTTAAAATCACACAGGCAGGGTGTACCTGGGTGGCTCAGTTGGTTAAGCATCTGCTTTCAGCTCAGGTCATGATTCCAAGGTCCTGAGATTGAGCCCTGCATTGGCTCTGTGCTCAGCAGGGAACCTACTTCTCCCTCTCCCTCTGCCCTCCCCTCCACCCCCCGCCAGCTCTCTGTCTCTCTCTCTCTCTCTCTCTCTCAAATAAATAAATAAAATCTGTAAAAAAAAAAAAATCACACAGGCAGTTAGGTCTTTCCAGTTCCCCCTCCAAACTCTTACCTTATTCCTCTGTCCAACAATCTCTGCTGACTCCCCAGTAGGTATCAATAAAGAACAAAATGTCACATACCCCAACCCTGCCTTCCATAGCATCCCTACAAGTAACCTAGGCTATGGACCACTCATGGATTCCCATGACACGCCCGTGTTTATTTCTGCATGTTATTTAGTCTATGTACAGTAAGTTTACTTCATCTGGGATGCCTCCTCTACCACCTCTAGCTATCTAATCCTGCCCATCCTTCAAGATCCAACTCATATACCACCTTCTCCATGAAAGCTTTCCTGAAATCTCTAGTTGGAAGAATTATCTACCATTTTTGCCCCTCTGTCACCACTGACTATGCTGACCATGGCACATAGCACCTATTTTTCCACTATGACTATTGGGCAACTTCTTAAATCCTATTCTAGGTTGCAAATGTCTTGAGGACAAGGACCATGTCTTATTCATCTTTCAATCTTATGTACTGCCTGGCATGGTGCCCTGCAATTAGAAGGTGCTCAATAAATAATGGTTAAGTGGATGAATGGATGGATGGATAGATGAATTCGAGAATAACTGTATCTGATTAGGTTGGGAATAATTTAAGTATAGATAGAGTTTTAATATGCCTGTGCATAAAAGAGGAAGTATGAACCTGGAATATGTGATGAGTTTGGGGGCAGATGTCAGAGATGAAGGTATAGTAACTCATAACTCATTCAAAAGGCTACACATTTTTTAAGCACTAACAATATGCCAGGAAATATTATGCAGCTGGTGAGCAAAATAGACAAAATTCTTGCCTCCTTGGAACTTGCAATGTAGTGGAAGAAACAGATATTAAATAGACACTTGAATATTATATAAAATAATATAACTAGTAGCTTGTTATATAAAGGAAAAGAAGTTGCTCTAACAGAGAATGAGAGAGGGACCTAATTTAGATTGAGGGGTTAGGAAAGGGCTTTCTAAGGAGGTGGCATCTTGGAAGAAGATGAACTAGGTTAAGATCTGAAGGGTGATTAGGAGCCAACCAGGCCTAAAGGCAGGCAAAGGTCCTGAGGCAAGAAACTGATGCCTGCAATGAACTGCAAAGCCAGGAGGGTCAGAGAGAACTGGTGGAGAATTGGTAGGAGAGGAAGACAGTGGATAGCTGAGGGCCTGATCACACAGGACCTTCCAGGTGAGGAGACTGATTTATTCTAAGTGTGGTGGAAAGTCACTGAAGGGTTTCAGCAGTGGAAGGACGTGACCCTCTCCTCACCTCGGCAGCAGCACAGCGAAAGGATTGGACCAGAACAGGTCTGGCACAGACTATAGTTAGAAGACTATTGCAAGCAAGAGTTTGAAGTGGCTCAGGCTGAAGGGATGGCAGTGGATATGGAAAGAAGTAGCAAGACCAAAGAAACATTTTGGAGGCATAGTGTCAGTGTCTCGTAAGTCCGTGATATCAAGAACTCATCTTATACATTGCTGAATCCCGATGCCCATAATACTGCTTGGCATAAAGCAAGTGCTGACTAAATATTTGGTGAGTAAACTTATGATGGAATGATTTATAAATTAGAGATAAAAGTGAAAAAGGAGGTGTAGAGAATGAATTCCAGGAGGATTGAGGTAATATTTATAGAGATGAGAAAAAAATAAGGAGAAGCTGTTTGGGGGGATAAGATCAAAAATTTATTTTTTGACATGTGGAATTTTTTTTTTGAAATCTTCACGTATATATATATATTTTTTTAATTTTTTTATTGTTATGTTAATCACCATATATTACATCATTAGTTTTTGGTGCAGTGTTCCATGATTCATTGTTTGTTCATAACACCCAGTGCTCCATGCAGAATGTGCCCTCCTCAATACCCATCACCAGGATAACCCATCCCCCTCCCCCCCTCCCCTCTAGAACCCTCAGTTTGTTTTTCAGAGTCCATCATCTCTCATGGTTCGGGGAGACGAACCATGAGAGATGATGGACTCTGAAAGACATGTGGAATTTTATAGGTGTCTATGAGACATCCAAAGCAATACTGTGGTCTGGGGATAGAAGTTCAGGTAGTATCTACACAGATACAGCATCCCAAGCCATGCGATCATCTAGGACAGGATTTCTTGACCTAAAGTCTACAATGGCCAAAGGGTTTGTGCATAATATTCAGGGAATCCATGAACTTGTATGGGAAAAACATTATATTTTCATTTTTACTAAATTCTAACTGAAATTTAGCATTCCATTATGAATGTAGGCAACAAACTACAGCAGTATATGTGATACCTGTGAATTTGTCCATGATGAAGAGTACAGATGATTTCGTATCACATTACAACTGTTATAGACCTCTTGCAATATCATTTGTGCTTCAACTACTTCAACATTATGGAAGTCATTGGACTTACCACTAGACCTTATAATTTAACACACTGGCCAAAAAAGCACATATATTCCTATATTACAAATTTGGGTTTTTTATGTTTTGATAAATGTTTTTCCAAATAATGAATTTCCTTTCTTGTTCTATGTATTTTTGTTAATATGTTTAAAAACACTGGGGCTGGAGCTGGGGTTCCGTCCTGGCTGGGCTGATGCAATGGAGGAGTGCCAAGTTCTCGTCCAGCAGAAACTGCAGTGGGACCTGGAGGCAGTACTCATGGAAGTGGAGGACACTACTCCCAACTGTGGCATGTCCCACTCCCAAGTTCTGGTGGTGCCAGCCAAGTTCAAGGTGAAGACACTGCTTCAGAGACACGGGCTGGTGAACAGGTACCTAGCAGAAGAGCTCCTGCACATCCATGCCTTTGAGCAGAAAACCCTGACTCCAGAGCAGTGGACCCATAAGCAGCAGAAATGGGGGACCAGGGACCAAGACAAGCACAGCCATTAAATTATGAATCATGGCAAAAATAAAATAAAGTAACATTATTGTGAGAAAAGATACATAGGCTTGACCAGCCAGCCGGAGGCTCTATATCACAGAACAAGTTCAGAGTACCTAGGAGGAGCCAGAGACCATGTCTGGGGAAGAGGTAGCTACTGGGAAGGCAGGGACTGACAGAGAAATGGGGGGTTGGTGGGGAAGCTGGGGTGAGGGAAGCTGACCAGAGAAACTAGATCAAACCAAGGAGGACACAGTCAAGATTAAGAGAAGCAGGAAGCTATGGAAAGCCTACGAGTTGGAGAACAAAGAAGGACAAGAGCTCCAGGAGCTGACCAGGGGACTTGATACCCAGAAAAGACTAGAGAGAGAAGTTTGGAGCTAAAACACCAGGGAACACTACTATGGCCTATGAAGAGCCTATCTTTAGCTGGAGATCCTGAGACATGTCTTCCAGAGAGCAACTGGGGATTCCCACGCTGGATGTAAGGATGCCTGGGGCAGGAACATCAGTGAGGGGGGTTGGCTGGGCTGGGATGTCAGGGATCTAGGACCTGCCCTTGACCAGCTCTGTGACTTTGATCTAGTTGTTCCTTGGGTGGTCCTGTTTCCCTATCCTGTACCTGAGGGTGTTGAACTAGAAGATCTTTAAGGGCCCCTCCAATACAGACAGTGCAGGATTTGTTCAATGTTCTGTTCTGGGCCTGCTGTGATACTGGCTGGCTGGTCATACTGGACAAATGCATTTCCCCCTCTGGGCCTCCAACTCCTAAAATTCAGAGATTAACCAAATGTCTTCTCGGGCCCTTCCAGCACTAATGATCTGTTATCAGGGGCTGTTTGGTAACCATAAAAAAAACAAACAAAAAAGGCTGGAGAGCCCAGCCAAAAGACCTTGCTTTCTCTGATTGACTGACAAAATCAAAAAGAGACTTACCTGGGCTGGAGGTGAACAGGAAAGGGGGAACCAGGAAGTGGACCCAGCTTCTCTGAGCCTCCCTCCTCTGTTCTCTCCTTGTACACCTGTTCAGACTTTTCTCACAAACACCTCATGGCACTTACCTGCTTCTAAATCTGTTGCTTCCCACCCCCTCCTCTAGCTCATTAATTGTGAGCTCCTTAGACTACGGAATCTTGCCTTACAGATTCACTTTTTATCTCTACTGCTTGGCCCAATAAATATTTGCTGAATGAAAGAACAATATAATAACTTTGTGAATTAATGGCATAAAAATTATATACCAAATTACTTTGAGAATAATTATTTGGGGCAAGAGAAGTGAAATGCAAATAAAGGGTTAGATATATCTGTGTGCATACTAAAAATGGGCTAAGGTTAACAGGTAGTGAGCATCAAATTTGTTAAGGGATTATGTTCCTCCACATTGCCTACCAACATGTCTCTACACCCTAAAGAAAAATAATTTTTATGAGCAATTCACTCTGATCACTCTATGAGGAGTGAGGTCTTCCAGCAGAGAATGAGTTAAATGCTGATCTCACTGTCAGATTCCAAGCCTCTGACTGATCCTCTCCTCTGCTTCCTGTTTCAGCAGTAGTAATCCAGCCACTGCCTACTCAAGCTTGAAGACAGGCTGCGGAGAGAGTCTCCTTGGGCTGGAGCTTAAGCTGCATGTTCCAATTGATTTGACCAAAAATCCCTGGGGTAAGGTATTAAGCCTTAGCCCAACCAATAACAGGGGCTTGTGGTTTTCCATTTGCTGTGTGTGCACAGCCACTTCAAGAACATCCAACAGAGATGTGGCCAAGGCAAGGCAAGATCTGGGGTTTCCTAGGTCCCCTTTTCCAGAGAAATCTCCAGTGCATTGAATGCTTGAAGGGAAAACACCCTGAATCAGACTATACTCGTTGTCATGTAGAAGTCAGAGAGATGAACTGAGGAAATGAGGATGTCTTAGAAATTGTTTACTTATAAGGAACTGAAAGTCACTTCAGCTAACTTAAGAAGAAAAGCATTTGTTGTGATGATGCAGGGAAATTCAGAGAACCAAACTGTATCTTGGGGAAAACAGAAGATAGATGGCACAGAGATATGGAGTTAGTGAAAGGTTAAGGAAGTAGAGATAGCAACTGGCTGCCTCTTTGAGAAAGCTCAGCAATAAAACAGAGAAATGAGTCAGTAACCCAAGGGAGTATTGGAGAAGAAAAGGTTCTTGGAATGTAAATTAAGGAACAGCAGTCAGAAGAGGAGCAAATAGGGAACAGAGAAACGAGATAATTGATGCACAGTAGATGCTCAATAAATACGTGCAAATTAATGGGAACCACCTGTGCTAAAAAGCATTAAAGTTAAATCTGACTCAAGGGACGCTGAGCATATTTTCTACTTTTCTATCCTCATGTTAGGTGACTACTCTCTGACTCCTCAGGCACTGCAGTGTGAGATTGGTGCATTACCCTTAAGGAAATCAACAGCCCTTCCCGGACTACAACCAGGGAGCAAGGAGATGTTGTTGTAGCTCCCAAGGCCATGGGCAGTTCCTGATGCCAGCTGCCTTGGTTCCTGCATATTGTGAGGCCAGAGTGAGGAGGCCAGAAAGCAGCAATAGGCCACAATCACATTTCCTACTTGCGTCCATGAATCATTATCAACCAGATACCAGCCCCAGGAGAAGTTGGCCTTTCTCTCAAAGGGGACTCTTGTCTCCTAGCCAGGACAATAGGGTTTCTGGAGAAGGGGCCAGTGGTTCAGGCTAATTATTCTAGCCATCATATTGGAGTAAAAGAGGTAAACTGAGTAAATGAGATGTTTTAGGGGCATTTTGGTTGCAAGGAAGAGATATTCACTTTTGCTAACTTGAGTAAAATGGGATTTATTTTGAAGACCCAGGGGAATATCACAGAACAAAATTGTAAAAAAAAAAAAAAAAAAAAAGATTACAAGGGGCCTTATAGGAAATGGGGAGCTGACATGTTCTTTTTCTCCCTCTATCCTTTTTCCACCCCAAACTGCATGTCTTTCAAATCTTCCATGTTATTTTCTCTCCCCAGACCAGTTTCTGTGCTCCTTCACCCACTTTTGCATGGTCTGTCAGGAATGCCCTGAAATGGTGGCCTCACCCCGCCACCACCACTAATGAAATCTTGCAGCTCAGCAACCCTGGATTAATGGCTCCATCTCTAGTCCCATTCCATATTCCCTGCAAAGAGTCATTTATTAACTCAGCTAGGGCCAGGTATCTGCATTAGCACAACCAGATTATTATAGAGATAGAGATACAAGATAATTAGAGCCAGCCCTTCCAAGCTGTGGATGGGCAGGTTTTCTAACAATGAGGTGGCATGGGGAGAAAATGAATGGCATATTTAGTTCAAGGTTCTGGCTGAATGTCACACTCTGGGCTAAACTCGATTTGCCAAGTGCTATGGAAAAAGTTGACTTAGTCTCTCTCACCTTTAAGGAAAACTTCTTGCTCAATTGGGAGCACGGGGAGAAAAATGCCTAGAGATTTGTCTATTAGATTATAGATTTCCCTATTGCTTCATGCCTTCACCTCAAGATAGGCTGGGGCCAACACCTTTTCCCTACGGGGTTTTGCTTCTCTGAATACAATGATGAGTTCCTTAGTGGCTCCTGCCCAGGCACAGAGATTGTTGGCTAGTTCACTTCTTGGGCAGGGTGAAGAACTGAAATGGGTTAAAATCATCCAGAGAATGTTCTCTGCCCACAATGAGCATTAAAGTAGACATCAACCACAGAAAACTATATGGAAAATAACCAAATATTTTGAAACTAAACAACTCATTTCTAAATAACCCATTAGAACAAAGAATCACAAGGGAAATCAGAAAATATTTTCACTGAGAAAAATAAAAACAGAACATATCAAAATTTCTTTTTTTTTTGAAGCTAAAGCAGAGCATAATGGGTAATTCTTAGCATTGAAAACCTTGTATTAAAAAAATAGAATGGTTTAAAATCAATGACCTAAGCTTCCACCTTTAAGAAACTAGAAAAATAAAAATAAAATCTAAAGTAAACATTAGGAAGTAAATAATAAAGATAAGAACAGAAATCAATGAAATGCAAAACAAAAATAATGGAGAAAGGGGCACCTAGGTGGTGCAGCTGGTTAAGGGTTCAACTCTTGGTTTTGCCTCAGGTCATGATCTTGGGGTCATGAGATTGAGCCCCATGAGGGGTTCCATGCTCAGTGCAGAGTCTACCTAAGACTTTCTCTCCCTCTCCCTCTGCCATGCCCCTCCCCCCTCAAATAAATAAATCCTTAAAAAAAATAACGGAGAAAAACAACAAAACTAAATGTTTCTTTTAAAATATCAATAAAAGTGGGCACCTGGGTGGGTCAGTCAATTAAGCATCTGCCTTTGGCTCAGGTCATGATTCCAGGGTCCTGGGATTGAGCCCCATGTTGGGCTCCCTGTTCAGCAGGGAGTCTGCTTCTCCCTCTCTCTCTGCTGCCCCCCCCCCCCGGCTTATGCTCTCTCTCTCTCAAATAAATAAAATCTTCTTAAAAATTAAAATAAAATAAAATATCAATAGAAGTGATAACCTTCTAGGCAGACTGATGGGGGGCAGGGAAAAGAAAGAGAACAAATTACAAATATCAGGAATGAGAGAAGGGGCATAACTACAGATCTTACAGATATTAAAAGGAAGATAAGCAAATATTATGAAAAAATTTATGCCAATAACTACAACTTACATAAAATGGACAAATTCCTTTAAAGACACATGTTATCAAAACTTGCTCAGGAAGAAATAGTTTGAATAGCTCTGCATATATGAAAGAAATTTGTTTGTAAAACCCTCTCCATAAATAAAATTCTAGGCATGAACAATTTTACTGGTGGCATTTAAGGAAGTTATAATGCCTATTTCACATAAAATTTTCGACAAAACAAAAGTTGAGGGGACACTCCCCACTCAGTCTGACTCCAGCATTACCCTGATCCCAAAACTAATTGGTTAGTCTAAGAAACCTAAGTACAAACTACTTTCCAACATGAACACAGAAACAAAAATCCTTAACAAAATTTAAGTTAATTGAATCCAGCAATACATAAAAAGGCCAATACATCATAACCAAGTGGAGTTTATCCCCAGAATGCAAGATCAACTTAATATTAAAAATCAGTCAGTAAAGCCACATTAACAGTCTAAAAAAGAAAAATCACAGAATTATCTCAAAAGTTATAGAAAAATCATTTGCCAAAATTGAAAATACCTCTTCATGATAAAAAATTTATGCAAAATTAGAAGAGAAGGGAACTTTGTCAGCCTCATAAAGGACCAAAGAATATATGGGAATATACGGGAAACCTATAGCTAACATAATACTAAAGAGTGAAAAACTGAATGTTTTTCTCCTAAGATCAGGAACAAGGCAAGAATGTCCACTCTCTCCACTCCTATTTAACATTGTACTGGAGCTACTATCAAGGTGCAATTAGGAAAAACAAACAAAAAAGCATCCAGACTGGAAAGGAAGAAATAAAATTCTTTACCCTAAAATTTACTTTCTCTAATTTCATAAGCTCATCATTCTGACATGATGGGATTTGGAAAAGTCCCACTAATTACTGTTACTAAGTAAAGCATCCCATCCCTATGTCTACCATCCCTCTTTTTAACACCAGAAGGAGGACTGCTCGGGACTGCACAAGTCAAGGACTTCCATTTTGATGTCATAGTGCTAGGGTTCTGGTCAACCTTCTCTCTCTCTCTCTCTCTCTCTCTCTCTCTCTCTCTCCCCTCTTCCCTTCCTCCATCACCACCACCCTCTCTTCCCAGGAGACCAGAGAGTTAAGGAGGTCCAGTGCTAAGCTCCTGCTTGAAAATGCTAATCCATTTCTCCCCTTTTTTCACACCCTCTCTCATTTCCAATAGTCCAGATTAATAAAATGGTCTCAGAATATGCTTGGGCCTAAGAGTTCCCACATCTTGAAAGAGCAGAGGAGAGAAAAGTTGTAGGCATGAGATCAATATCACATCAAGCTACTTTTTGCTTACTAATACGCTCTTGATATCCTGATGGGGAGAGATGATATTTGAGTATGATTTAGGGAGAAAGAGGCTCAGAAGCTCAACATGTCTTGATTCTTGGTGCTAAGCTGCCTCCAGCCTAGGCAATAGGAGTTGTCCATGGTGGCATAGCCATATGACTAGAGGACCATACAGAGGTTTGATGCCAAAGCCTCATAGTGATAAAACTGGGGCATTTGCTTAATCCTGCCTTCTGCATACCTTGCTTTCAGGAACACTGAAGTTATCAGCAGCTAGCACAGACAGCCAAGCATCCAGAAACCTAGGTCCTTGTCATTTTTTGCTCCATCTTCCCCTTCCCAACTACTATGATCACTCCACAGAGAATAAACTATCCCTACCCAAAATTCAATTCTGGGTGTCAAGATTGATGATGCTATATACACATAGGCAAAGAGACTATGAAAAGTTTTATTGCTCACATAGTGAGACTCTTGGGAAGAGCAGGATAGGCTCCCAAGGGGCCAAAAATGGCTTGAAAGAGAGCAATGAAGGACAAGTGGGTTGGAGTTTTACGGTGATTACGGAATGGGGCTGGGGTGAGGACCTGGCCTTGGGTGGTTTGAATCTCCCACTGATGCCAAAACAAAAAGCACCTTGTTTTTCTTATAAGCTTCCCCAGATATGGGGCAGGAAGAGAAAAGGAAGTGGGCTTTAAGAAGCTGTCAGCAGTCAAGTATCAGAAATGAAATCAGACTCTTTACTGCAACAACACTATCAGTAATTCTTCAAAGGGCTGCCTCTCAACTCTCTGCCCTCAGTGTGAGGAGCGTCCATCAGGCCCCCACCCAACAACATCTGTCTTTGGGAAGAGCAGTTGTCGGATTGGGAGTATCACTCCCACACAAGGAGCAGCCATATGCGTGAATGTGACAGGACCTAATGAGCTTGTCGAGAATATTTAAATTGCTAAACAGGATAGCATATTTACTACCGTGTTTATCCCTAAGCATTTGCAGTAAAAATCAAAGTGATGCCATTATGTGATCCCCCAGTGGCATGTACTTGGAAGCTCTTCTTTTTTAGCAAAATTGATTTGGGGGTTGCATATAATTCTCCCTTTCAAACAGCAATTGAAAATCTGAATGGTGGGGAATTAAGCAGAAAAATATGGACAAGCTTAAAGCAAGAGCAGGAAAGAATTTGCACAACTACCCCTGGGAGGTGGCTATGATGGCCTTATCCCTCTCTACTGTCCTATTGCAGGGGCTATCCACAGCATGACATAGAGGGAAACACCTTGGCTTTGAAACCATCAGACCCAAAATTTAACTCTGGCTGAGTCACTTAACATGTGACCTTAGGAAATTTATTTTCTTACAGCCTCACTTTTCCAATCTGTACTTTAGCAATAATAATACCTACCACAATAAGATTGTTATAAGGAAAAAAAGGAGACAATCCATGTAAGTTTCCAGCACAATGTAGGCCACATATACAATAGGTACTCATTAGTGAGTGTATTTCTACTACTATTGCCACCACCATTATCCATTATCTACCACCATTAGGAGTACCAACAGTATCAAAGAATTGTGAGTTTTAACAATTTTTATCTCTCCGTTCTTCTGTCCGTGGTACATAAATTACTCTCCAAAATTACCAATTGAAGGATCATGTCTATACCTTAAAACCCCCAGAGAACTCACCACCTCCTTGGCATACTCAGCATACTCCATTTTCTGGACACTCTAACAAAAAGTTCATCCTCAAACTGAACTAAAATCTAGCTTGCCATGGCACAGCATCTGTCAACAGAAAAGTATTCTGGGGGATATTAGCAGTTGGGTAGGAAATAAAAGGAAGACTCTGGTTTCCATTTATGACAATATTTCAGATGAGATATCTTGAGAAACCATCAGCTACAAAGAAACCAAAAAGACTGTCTGAAATATTTCTAAATATCTTTTTAAATATCTACTGCATAGCAGAAGTGGCATGACAATACAAAAAAAGAAATCCTCAGAAGCCACAAAGGAGACAAAAACACCAACTCAGAGATGTGAGTGCTAAGGAGCCAGCTGCCCTGAGGACAACTGCTTATCCCTGGCAACCTGGAGCTTCCTTTTTAATGGAGTTTCCCTGGAGAAAGGCCTGGGCCTGCGTAAGGTGTAAAGGTGAATCTGACACCCTTGCATGAATCTGAGCCCCTGAGAAGCCGATCCCCTCCGTGAAAGGGTGAACCAGGAAAAATAACCCCACAAAGGGAGACAAAAGGAAGTTTGCCTATCAGAGTCTTGAAACTGACAGAGGAAAGAAATTAAAAAAAGAAAAAAAAAAAAAGGTCTCTCTTGACACACCAACTTATGGAGAATATGTGGAATTCACTCTATCTGAAAAGATTTTAAAAATCCAATAATAAGTTAAAGAGGCCTCAGGTCAATCATAATCCCAGATTGAGTATACCAAATGCAAATTCTCTCCAGAGTAATACACGTTAAACTTAGAGAACTTTCACAATTAAGCTCCAGTGAGCATGATCTCACAATCTAAGTACATAAATTAGACCCACAAAGACTTCATATATTGGACAGAATATAAAATAAGTGTGTTTATTAAAAATGAAAAATAAAAATAAGAAAGGATAAAGTTACTAACATTGTATCTTGACAAAGTAAGGACACACATTATAATTTTAAGGGTGATCACTCAAATAACAGAAATAGAATGTATAATGTCCAAATTCGTGGAGATTGAAAATACAAAGTTTTTAAAAACCCAATCCAAAAGGAATTAAAAGTGGAGAGAGAAAAAAAACAATACTGGAGGAAAATAGAAAGCACAAAATAAATGGTAAGTTTGAATTAACATGCGTCAGGAATAACGTTAAGTGTAAATAAACTATATTGTCCAGTAAAAAGAGAAATATAAAGACTATTGGACTAGATGAAGAAATAAAATCTAACTAATATAAGAACAGGGAAAGATTGAAAGTGGTGAAAACGTCAGCCAAAATAAAGCTGGCAGATTTCCACTCCCAATCAAGATGGTAAACAACCGCAAAAGGACAAACTATACGGAAAACAATGTTGCCAGTGTCACAAAGGGCAGTAATCCTGAGAAATGGAAAACAAAGGAGACAAGCCTACAATCACCCATGCTCCCTGACTTGAGTTTCCAGACCATACATGGTACAGGGAGAGAGTACCCCGGCCAACCCAAAGAATTCCCCGAGGTCAGGAGATAAAGCTGGGAGGCCAGGCAGGTCAATGTGGATAGAGTTAGCAGGACAGGGGACCGAAGAAGAGAGAGCTACCCAGAGAGAGAACTCCAGAGATCTGCAGGCATCCCTCCAGCATTCAAAAGGGTACTGATCAGTGTACACAGCAAGGAAACTATCCAAAGCCAGGGAAAGAACCACCTGGAAGCTAGCTATTTCTGACGACATTGGAGAGCTTACACAAAGAATATGATAAATTTAAAGATTTAAACTTTCAGCATAAGCCATGGTCAGAGAACTAGAGAGTGTCTATGGTGGTTCTAAAATTATCCCCTAATCCTTGTAGCCACAGAGCAGATATGGCTGAAAATAAGATTCTAAATGTCACTGTGCCTGTTGCAAAATTACAATACAAGTTTAATTCATAGCTTTACCAGTTCTCCTATGTGAAACTTGGGACTTGACTATACAAAGGAGTAAAACCTGAGACTTTGAACAGAAACATTTTGGTGGACTTGGAAGAATCTAAGAAATTAAACCACTCACATCCCCTGAGGCTCCCTTGCTTACTTCTCTCTTGCCCAAAGGGACTAGTCAAACTTGCCATAACCTCACCCAAGACAGTTGCCTTTCAGGGGATTCTTCTGTTCCTTAAAACTCACCCTACACATGCCTCTTGCCTCCAGATTCATAACTATGAGCAGATCTCAGTAAAAATCTCATGCAAGAGGTCATAGCTTCTACCCCCCAGAGACTTGCTTGTTTCTCCTCATTTACTAGAAATGGAGGAAATAATGTATGGGGGTGCATTCTGAGGATGGTATATCACTTTAAACAAGGCAGAATTTATCAATACAAGCACACTTAGCTGAGAATCTGTATTTAATGCATTTGCTTTAATAGTTAAGAATGCCTCTAACAATTTGCTTGATTGACTGAAATCTGAACTCAATAATGGTTTATAATAAATGAAATTGATATGCCAAAGTTCACTGACATAAAATAGAGAAGAAATTGAGCTGTTGGAACTCCAGGGGCAGCATTCAGTGGCATTATCTTTGCATGTCCCTGGGCAGCAGTGGCTCATGTAAACAGCAGTGATTCATAACCAGACAGGTCCTGTGGGGGTGAATCATTCTGTGCTTCCTGCTGGTCTTCCTGGCTTCTGGCCCTTTCTCTGAGCTTGGTCCTCCAGCCTTCTTGTAAGTACTATATTTACTTTAATATTCCACCCCCAAATTCCTTCTCCATTAAAGTTGGCCAGATTTGCCTGTAACAAAGAACTATGAATTATATAATTTGTGTCTTTATCTTTCAGTTACAAAGGCTACGTAATAACTCATCATATGGACTTTAATTGTGATGGTAACCTGTTTCCCAGGCCGAGCATGCATGTGAGAGAAGACTTGGAAGAGGGGGTGTCAAAGTGGCAAGTACAGGAAATGCAAATAAAAGTAAAGTGAGGTATTTCACACCCACCAGGTTGTAAACAAATAAAACTTCTGAAAATATAAATGCTGGTTAAATATGTGAATAGCAGTCAGAGGGTAAATTGGTACAACCACTCTGGAAAAGAGTTTCTAGTAAAGTCAATGGCATGCATCCCTCCTTTGACCCAGTAATACCCACACTGAGAGATAGATCACAGAGAAACTTGCTCATACCCACAGGAGAAAGTAAGATAAAAGTCACAGTGGTGTTGTTTCTAGTAACAAAAAAGAAAAAAAAATGGAACTACCCCCCAAATGTTCAATAGGAAATGGAAAACCAGCTTGTGAAATACTGCATGACGAGGAGAGCGAATTAATTATAGAACGCATCAACACAGATTACAGAAGAGTACAAAAAGAATGATTCCAAATTGGTGCAATATTTAAAGCAGGTGAGACTAAAGGATATGTTATTCGGGAATACATGCAACAGTGATCAAATTCTGGTTGGAGTTACTTCTGGATAAAGGAGAGGAACGTGAACTGGGAGGGGCACACAGCCAGGCTTCAGAAGGATTGGTAATATTCTGTTTTGTAAGGTATTTTACTACTATTTTAAAGCCACTTGTATGCATTACATATACTCTTTTAGAATTATAAGATAATCAGAATTTAAAAAAAAAACAGTTTTATGACTTAGCTGGCTGCCTCTTTAAATACTCATGAAGTTACTCATGAAGAGCAAAGGTAATTTAGAAAAGAGAAAATGTCTTCTGCTTAAATCATTTATTCTCCTGCTAAACAGATTTGGGGGGTTTGGGTTTTTTTTTTTTCAGATTTTGTTTTGTTGTAATTACAGGACTCTGAATCTTTAATATAGTAAAATGAATCATAAATCTCTGAAAGAGGGATTTAGAACGCCATAATTCCCGAACTTTCTTAACCATGGACTATTTAGACTTAGAATACCTAGAATACAGATATGGTTTGAGGAAAAAAAATCTATCTGTCCTAGTTCCATGCCACACCTCCCACCCCCCAACCCACAACTATTCATTTCTGCACTCTTGGCTGCAAACCTTCGCTGAGTGTTGAGGACACTGCTTCTCTGTCTGCCTCCCTGGACTCCTGTTCTTTGCTGGCTCTTGGGATCCTAGAGATCTTGTTAGACCCACGAGCTTTGAAAAAAATATATTCTTGCTCCCACTCTGGCCCGAGGCAGGATCTTTCTGGGCCCATCATCCCCAACATGGACTGGCTTTTCTGCCAGCACTTACGTGGGTCTGTCTGCACAGCTTCTGCTCCAACGCAGCAGACAGATGTGGCTCCTGATCACACCTCTCCCAGCCTTCTCTCTCCGCTGCACTTTGCCAGATCGTATGGGGTGTGACCTGAGAAAAGATCATGAGACTTGAAAATAATTCCCCTGGGGATGGGCAGGCCTGGAGCGACAGAGAAGAAAAGACTGAGGCTCCAGGAAGGCATTGTGGCACTTGCCCATGAGGTCCCCCCGGAGTGCCTGGCCGTTCCCGAGACCCAGATTATAGCTCAGGACAATAGCTGAAATAGCTACATTTCTTCAAAGAGAAGAACCAGTCTGAATAGTTGGTTAGTGAATATGGTTTGAATAAGTCAGGCAGCTCACAGACAGAGGGGGATGGAAGCAAAAAGACTTGCAAGAGCCGCCCCCCCCCAAAAAAAACCTCTGGGTTGGACAAGGAGGAGATGCAGGGCTGAGTGCCAGGCAGTTAGGAGCATTGTGGTACATTGTGGACCTTCTTGGAAGGAATGATTGAGGTTCCCTACTATTGCATCTAAGAGGAGAGCCAGGGGAACACCGTTACAACGCTCTTTTCATCCCCTGCATCCCTCTCCTTCCTCTCTTCCCCACTTATGTGGCCTGGGGAAGCCGAGGTAATAAATAACAGAAATTCAAATTAGTATGTTGCAAGGTGCTAAGTAGCATTCAAATCTTTAAGACAAAAATCCAATGGTCTAAGTTAGGGTTCTTTGTTATAAGCAGTCTGGCTACTGTTCAGAGAAAATGAAGAATATCATAACTCACAGAATCAACAGAAGACTGGAGAAACAGCCTCTGACATAGGTCCAGAACCCAGGATGGCCAGCAGAAGTGATCCAGGTCACTCCTTAGACCTGGCTGGGCAGGATAGCATCTCTGCCACCACAGGCCAATGCCACCGAGGGATACTCAGAACCGACATGGCTAAATGCCAAATCCCCAAGGCTCTGCCAACACTATAAAGAATGTCTGCACTGTTCCTGAACCCTTAGCGTGTGCAAGAGTAGTGCCTGAGCCACTGCAGCAGGGTCTTAGCCCAGCCCCCTGCTGGCCCTTGGGCTGGGAAAGAGAGACACTCTCCTCTGCTTTCCATTGTGAGAGAAAAGGGGTCTGTCTCCAAGGAGGGCTTTTCCCGAAACTGGAATGTGGGTCTTGCTTGCTAACCGGCCGAAGAAATTGTAAATATCCATGACAACATTATAATCGTGTGTGCTGTTTTCAATCAATATCTGGGAATAAAATGAGTGTGAAATGACTTCACGTTAATAAATGAAGAAATGTTGTATGTGTGTGAAGGTTGCCAACTGTGAGCAAGAAAAGCATTTCAAAAGAAAATCGAAGGACCCAGCTCCAGAGGCTGTAGCACAGAGGCTAGAGGAGTAAGACAGGCACATGCCAGACCTTCGGGGAACCAGCTGAGGGAGAGACCACAGTTTCCTCTAGGCTGGGATGGAGCTTGAACCAGAACAGTAAACCTCCCTTCCACCGGGTCCAGAGAGGGCCAGTGCCCCAGGGGCCTCCAGCAAAAGCCTGAACTTGACCAAGCCAGCAAGCCCTCACAAACAGAACTTCTGAGACTACAGCGGCAGGTTAACAATGGTCGTCTCGGTGATGGGATTCACAGGAAGTAGTTTTTTCTGTCTGGAATGTTCATTTCCTCAACTTTCTATAGTAAGCGCATGTGGCTTTCAGAATCAGAAAAGAAAGGGCCAGAGAAAGAAAAGAAACTCCAGCCGAAGCTGACCCTTCCTTTTCTCTTCCTGCCAGATAACAACTAGGAACTAAATGTGCAAGAAGGAATATGTCCCCGGTACTTGTAAAAGACAAAGTTTAGCACACTGCAAATCTGCAAGAAACCAGAACCCGGTCCTCGTGGCTTGGTTTGGATTGGGTTGGGTTGGTTTTAAATGTAATTGCTCCTAACTGGGCTCTCACTTGGCAAACAAACGGAACAAAAAAATAAACAAGAAACAACATCTTATTTCATTTGGCAAGGATTTCTCTCTTTAGGTTTGACATCCCTTCCCCAGCCTCACCACAGTGCTATTTTTCTGGGAGACCCCTCCAGTCCTCTCCAGAGCAGCCCATTCAGCTCCCAGAGAAAATGCACAGATTATTCTACTGCTGTCAAGAGTGTCTCCTTGGAAAGTGTGAACACACCCTGAAGTAACACCATCATGCAGAAGGTTGGGCACTGAGGGGACCAACCCTGCAGAAGGGAGGCATCATGCGGGATATGCAGGCCCCCAGGAGGTTCTAGAGACCACGACAGGGTGGGAAGGAAATCCAATCCAAAGAAGGATGGTGGGCGGTGTGACCTGAGGAATGCAGAACAGGTCATTTCTAAGAAATCCATCTGATGTGTACCAAAGGAAATGTTGCGAGGTACTAAGTAGCATTCGAATCTTTAAGACAAAAATCCAATGGTATAAGGGAAGGTCCCAAGTGCCAAGGATCTGAGAAATCAAAACTGAGATGCACTTGGGCTCCGTTCTTAGGCACCACAAGTCCAACCTGACCTGGCCTTCAGGGAGCCGTCCCTACCCTGCCCACAGGCCACATGTTCAAGACTTGCCTTCCTAAGGCACCCAGCCAGCCCATTCCACACCTCACTCCATGTTCCAATCTCTCCATTTTATTGTCCCTGCTTCCTTGGTGCTGCTCCAGCCCACTGCTGTAGCCCACCCTCCTTGCTAAAAGGGTGACTCAGAGTCACCCATCACTCTTCTTGACCAGACGCAAAGGTAGTAACGAAAGAGTTAACACACCTTGACAAGATTCCCTCCCTCTGTAGTCAGAGAAATTGAAAGAACACTGAGACAACTGTACAGCCAACCAGTGGCATACCAAAGAGGGGTGCATGGTGGGAGTGGTCCGCCCAGGTGAGGAGGAGCCTTTTATCAGTGATGTTGCTTGGAATCATCAGCGCACGGCAACCACAAAAATCAGACTGACTTCCTGGTTTCATTATTGCTTTAAAGTCCTCTGTAGACAATACATCTCCTTATTCCTTGCACCCAGGGCAGGCCACCCCAACCAACCTCCCTTGGCACCCCAGCTCTCTGAAAGTCTCTGTGTTGTGAGCAAATCTGCGCTTTTGTGGCCTTTATCGATAGTCTTTGAGTTTTCTATCCGTAAAATGGCATCCCCAGGTGAGAGACAATTGAGACTGGGGGAGGCTGAGGTGTCATTTAGACTGACCCTCTCATTCCACACTGAAGGGAACAGGTGCAGAGAGAAGAGGTGACTTCTTCCTAAGTTAGTGGCAGAGCTGGGTCCCCACCTCACGTGGTCTGGGCCTCTGCATCCAGGTCTGTAACCAGCACAGAAGGACGCACAGCTAATCAGGATTTTACAGTTATTTATAGGTCCCTTTCTCAATTCAACCATGAACTTTCTCTTACCTAATGCAGTAATGTGCTCTCTGCCTGGGCCCCAAGGCAGCCTTCTCAGAGCAGGATCAAAACCCGTCCCTTTACATCCACCTGAACATAGACTTGATGGCCCCCTGGATTCTACTCACAGAATACCTCCGCATTATCACAATAAAACGTGTGGGAAAAAATCTCGCCTCCAGGCTTGTGGTCTCGGGGTCAACGCTTCCTGTGCCGCTCTGAATTTTATAGCTTTTTTAGCTGGCGGTCCCAGGCAGTCTGCAGCATTAATCACTCAGCACCCTTCCTTCCAAAGCCAGAGCTTTTGTAAAACCTCCAAGTCTGTCTCTGCTCCAGCCATGTCAGCAATCTCAGCCCCCCGGGGGGGGGGGGGGGGGGGGGGGGGACAGTGAGCTCACTTCCACCCTTCCAGATCCAATGGATGTCCTAGAGATGGGGGTGGTGGTAACCACCAGCATATGCAGGCCTCTATCCTGCTACTGTTAGCCAGAGGGGGTTTCTTCTCCCAGCCCCCTGTGATACTGAGGCTGCTATGATGGCCACAGGAGCTCTCCAGAACAAGCAGATTTACCAGGGGCCAGAGTAGGAGCTTTAAGGAACGAAGCAAATCAGCTGCCTCCCCCAGAGCAGCAAATCATGACCCAGTCTCCACCATGAGGATCATTCCCATTGTCCATTATTTTTAGATCATCCACGCCATTCTCCTCATTAGCCCAAGTCATCGAGAGTTCATGTTTGGTGTGGCTGAATCATTCCCAAAGTGACTCAGCCTCCTGATTAACAAGAGAACGAAGAAGCTTGTCAGCTCTCACCACTGCTTGTAGAATGAAGTCTCAGCTCCCTAGCAGGGTTTCAAGGACTTTTCATGACCTGACCGCAACCAACCCCGCCAGCCCTATCATTCGTCGTCATAGAGTCCCTCTCTTTCTCCCCCACACCTCCACATTCTGGGTCTACTGCCCACGCATCCTCCAGGGCTCAATAAGTCCCTTCTCCCAAAAGTCTTCCTTGACTGCCTCTAGGCCCCTCCTCTGAGCTCCCCCACTTCCATCCTAGACTTATCACCCCACTCTGTAACCATGCCTCTTTGTTTCTTCTGCTAGACTGTAAGCACCAGGAGCTCCACTGTGTGATAAATGTGTGGCCATGAACAAGTCCTTGAAGCTCTCTCAGTTTCAATTTCATCATTTGTGAAGGAAATAAGAGTGGTGCCCACTCATCAAACTGTTAGGAGGAATGCCTAAGTTAATGCATCTTAAGCACTCAAAAAATATCTGCTGTTAGTACGATCAGTATTCGAGGCAGAGCCAGTCGATAATCTTGGTCTCCCCAATATCTAGCCCAGTGTTAGAGACACAAAAAAATACTCAATAATTACTTGTTGAATAAATTGACAAATGAATGTGTTCCACCTTAAGCCTAACTATTTGCATTTGCTAAACATTCCATGCTTTTATAAGTCTTTGCCCTTATACATTCCGTTTGGAATGCCTGTTCCTCCCCACCCCACACTACACCCATCCATTTTCTACCCAGCAAACTCCTACTTACACTTCAAGACCAAGATCAAATGTCATTTCCTCTTTTCTGCCTTCCCAGATTCCCTTGAAGCAAATTTATCTGAGCTTACACAGAACTTTGTCCGTACCCCTATTATCATGCTCATGTCACTGTCTTACAATTATTGGAATGTTTGTTCTTATGTCAATTTCTCCCTCTTTATAGTGAGCGCCTGCAGAGCAATGACTGATTTATATATTCCCCAGCCTGTGGTAGCATTGTGCTGGCATACATTAGGCACTTAATAGGCAAAGAAGAAGTTCTCCAACAAGTGCAGAGGTTGATCCCAGTGTCACAGAGAAAAGGAAAAAAAAAAGCCTAAGGAACTCTTCCAGACAGGTAGGGGATCTGGCTGTGTGCTTGGAGCGACATTGCCATTTCGTTGTTTCTGTTACTCACTGCAACAATAAAGAAATAATTCAAAAAGAAGCATCATCCACTATCCTATTAAGCTAACACATCCACTGCTCTCATTTTTCTTTGGTCCCCTACGGTGCTTTATTTATATGCATGCATAATTTTACATAGTTCCACTCATAACGTAGATGCAAGTTGGCATTCTGCTTTTTTTTTTTTTTTTACTTAATTGTCTCTCCTAGGCCTTTTTCTGAGTTACTATACTATCTACAAAATCATCTACTCTGGCTGCATAATATTCCATTTGGTTGCTTCTAAATTACAACTATTAAATATAATACTATGCCAAATACCTTCTTCTAATGGGTGATATTTTTCAAACATTTCTCCCTATGACTTAAGAATTTAGAAGAGGGTGTTGACAATTTTGTGTCTGACTTTTTAAGTCCCAGCAAACAAAGAGTTAAGTCAGTTAAAGCAGGAGCACAGAATAATAGTTCTCAACCTCCAGATGTGCTTTAGAATCCTCTGAGGATCTTTTAAAACTACCGATGTTACAGGCACACCCTACACCAATTGAATCAGAATCTGAGAATAGAGTAATAGAATGTCCTAAAAGGTCTCCAGGAGATAGCCATGCCAGTGAGAATCACTGATTCTACTAAGTCAAGGAAGTCCCAAGAGCATCACAACAAACACTTGGATGGGTCCTTGTTCTAGACCAGAGACTCTGTTGTCACCTGCTGGGGGTGGTCTCTCTAGACCACGGAAATTAGTGAGATCCAAAAGGCTGTTAGAGGCTCATGGGAGAAACTTGACCAATCATACATCACCCATTCAACAAGCATTTATTGAGCACCAAACTGAAAAAAAGCTGTACCCCTCACTGAGCCTCATTATTTTTTATTCAGGTAAAATCCAACAATGTCTTTCTGTGGGTGCCTACCACTCTCACCTGAAGGCTTCTCTTGGCCTGCACAAGGAGTGAGCCAGCTGCACTGGGAACAGCTCTCAGCCAAGGCCAGCAGGCTGTTGGTGCATCAATACCCCTGCTCTCTGCACCTTTGCTGGGACCAGTCTGAGGCATGTTCAAAACGATCTCCAGCGGCCTCAGTGGACTGAGCCTGCTTGCCTACAGTGGTAACCTCCCCAATAACACTTGGCATCAGCTTCTTTCCTCTGTATCTGCCCGTGCTTCCCAGGTTCACGGCCCCCTGGTCTCACTGTCACTGACATTCTTATCTCAGGGTGCAGCTTAAGATAGAAAAGTGATTCCTGGTGGCTCCTAAACCTTCAGATGGAGGGTCTGTGGGAGCAATACAGGGGGAAGAACCCTCTGCCGGGGGAAGCTATGTGCCAGGCGGGCTGCAAGGTGCTCAGCTGCCTAGGGGTGGCTTGTGACCCAGTGTGTCACACTGCCCCCCTCACAACTGAGTGCGATATTCAAATCAGGTTGAAGTCCTGGAGGGAGAGGGTGAGGCACAGGCCTGGTGGTGAATTTACAGAAACAGATTAACCCAATCTGCATACTAAACAGCATGTAAATTATGTTATTTCAACCCATAAGTTTAGACATGTCCATAGGAATAAAAATTTATGACAGTGATGAGATACACGGTTGGCGTAAATAAGCTAGCCCAAGCAGAATATGCTGAAAGTGCTGTAGAAATTCTCCAAATTAAGTGAGTGATGTCAGCCCCAGCCTTCAGTCAGAAGGGGAAGCTGACTCCTGGCGCTTGGGGCCACTCTTGGCTGCCGCAGAAGGAGAGAATGGTCATTGCTCACGTACAGGCAAGGCAGCTGCAAACCCTGGGGGAAGGCCCTACCTTTGGAGGGGGTCAACCTTAAAGATGGTCACAGAAATCACTCCAAGATCTGGGAAAAATATTTTCAAGAATAGTAAAATAGTAAATAATAATAATAATAATAATAATATAATAGCTAACATTTTTGAGGACTTAGTGTATGCCTAGAACTATATGTTCTACTCATTTAATTCTTACAGCCACCCCATGACGTAGGTACTATGATGATTCCCATTTTATTTTTATTTTTTTTTTATTTTTTTTATTGTTATGTTAATCACCATATATTACATTATTAGTTTTTGGTGCAGTGTTCCATGATTCATTGTTTGTTCATAACACCCAGTGCTCCATGCAGAACGTGCCCTCCTCAATACCCATCACCAGGCTAACCCATCCCCCTCCCCCCCTCCCCTCTAGAACCCTCAGTTTGTTTTTCAGAGTCCATCATCTCTCATGGTTCGTCTCCTCCTCTGACATACTCCCCTTTTCTTCCTCTCCTGTTATCTTCTTCTTTTCCTTTTTTCTTAAAATATGTTGCGTTATTTGTTTCAGAAGTACAGATCTGTGATTCAACAGTCTTGCACAATTCACAGCGCTCACCGTAGCACATACCCTCCCCAATGTCTATCACCCAGCCATCCCATCCCTCCCACCCCCAACCACTCCAGTAACACTCAGTTTGTTTCCTGAGATTAAGAATTCCTCATATCAGTGAGGTCATGTGATACATGTCTTTCTCTGATTGACTTATTTCACTCAGCATAACACCCTCCAGTTCCAACCACGTCGTTGCAAATGGCAAGATCTCATTCCTTTTGATGGCTGCATAATATTCCATTGTGTATATATACCACCTCTTCTTTATCCATTCATCTGTCGATGGGCATCTTGGCTCTTTCCACAGTTTGGCTATTGTGGACATTGCTGCTATAAACATTGGGGTACACGTACCCCTTCGGGTCCCTACATTTGTATCTTTGTGGTAAATACCCAGTAGTGCAATTGCTGGGCCGTACAGTAGCTCTATTTTCAACTTTTTGAGGAACCTCCATACTGTTTTCCAG
>NW_027397071.1:7123553-7320691 GCF_003265705.2 Callorhinus ursinus | reverse complement strand
GTCCCTGCTGGAGGAGCCGTGCCCCGACTGGGCCGCAGATCACAGTTTATGGCAACCCCGAGCTGAGAGCCCGCGACTCTGCTCCGTCTCTGCACCTGGCTTCCCCGCTCTGATACCTGGGAGCTCTGGCGCACTCAGGCACCCCCGGTCTCTCCGTGACCCCAAGGGTCCTGAGACCACACTGTCCCGGGAGGATTCCACCCCCCGCTTAGCCACTGCAGCGACGTCCCTCAGCGGAGCCGACTTCTAAAAGTTCCAATTTTGTGCTCCGCGGCTCTAGCACTTGCCAGAAGCGGCCGGCGGAGGCCCCTCCCCCGCCGTCTATCCTCCCGAATATCGCCTCGGATTCACTTCTCCGCACGTCCTACCTTCCAGTAAGTGGTCGCTTCTCTGTTCAGAGAGTTGTTGCTACTCTCCTGTTCGATCTCCTGTTGAGTTCGTAGGTGTTCAGAATGGTTTGATCCCTATTCAGCTGAATTCCTGAGACCAGACGAAATCTAGGTCTCCTACTCCTCCGCCATCTTGCTCCGCCTCCCTCTATTTTTATTTTTAAGATTTTATTTATTTACTTACATATTTATTTATTTATTTAGAGAGAGTGTGTGCACACATGCGTTGAGGGGGGGAGGGGCAGAGGGAGAGGGAGAGAGAATCTCAAACAGACTCCGAGCGGAGTGCAGAGCCCAACGCGGGGCTTGATCCCGTGCCCCTGAGATCATGACCTGAGCCAAAATCAAGAGTCGGATGTTCAGCCAACTGAGCCACCCAGGTGCCCCATCCCCATTTCAATATCAGGCTCGGAGGTTAGGCGTACATAGGTAAGTAGAACTGACCTCAGGACCTGCGAACTTAACCATAATGCTCTACTGCACCCATTGAAGGTCATGCTGAAAGGGACTTTAAAAGTAATTTATTTCAACCTTCTCACTTTACAGATGGAACCTGAGGCCGTGGGGACATGGTGACTTGCCCAAGGTAAATGGCAGAGCCAACACTCTGGCCTAGAGTTTCAGATACCATGGTCAAAGCTATTTCAAGTGCCCAGGACACCCCTTTCCCGATGCTACTTGCAGTGATCTGAGAAGGGCTGGAATCAGGTGGGACTACCAGTTTGTCCCATGTGGCCCTGAGTCCCAGGTGGGGGTCTGCCTTCAGGAGATCTGCAAAGGGCAGAGCCGGGGAAACTGGGCCCCTGCTCTCAGATTCTCACATAGTTGGAACACTGTGCCCTGCCGATCTGGGTTGAGGGAACCCAGCAGAACTAATACCAGCACCCACCTCTAATGGCTAGCTCCCCCTTCCAAGTGTGTCAACTCCCTTGGCCAAATCAGCACAGTCCCGCAGGAGCCAGACTTTCTTGTCCAGGGTTCATTCTGTTGCAAGTGATCCCCTATCTCAAACCAGCCAAGCCAAAGAGGAGGTTCCAGGGGACTGGGAAGCCCAGGCAGGAGTGGGCTGCATCTGGTGGAGACATGGTTGCGTTCCAGGGACTCAAACCGTGTCTTCAGAACTTGGCATCTTCACCTCTGACCTTTCTGTGTCTGGGCCACACTCTCAGGGAGGCTCTCTCCACGTGGTGGGAGAGGGAACTGCACCAAGCCTGCATCCTGAGAGCCAACCAAGCAGACGGGGGAGAGCCCCTCCTCCCAGTGCCAATACATCAAGTCCATGCGTTCATTCAGTGAGGATTTAGGCCATACCTACTACGGTCAGGCTCAGGGGCAGAGCCATAAACAAAACAAATGTAAATCTCATGCCCTTACAGAATAGATACTCTATTGGAGGCAGGGCAGGGGGAAATAAAAAATGACAAGATAAGTAGATGAAGTATATAGCCTGTTATATGGTGCTAATTGCAGAGGAAATGCTAGGGCGATAGCAGCGCCAGGTGGTCCATCATTGACCTGGAGGGAGGGGCAGAGAAGGCCTCACTGAGAAAGTGGCCCTTGATCTGAAGGAGGCAGGACAGTGAGCAAGGCAGGTACTCGAAGAAAGAGCATGTCAGCTAAGGTCCTGAGGAGGGGTGTGCCAGGCATGGTGGAGGAACAGGGAAGGGACCAGCATCACAAGAGCTGAGTGAGAAAGGGGACAGGAGAGATAACCAGGTCTAAGAAATCACAGGGGGGAGGGACATTTCATGTATGACCTTGTAGAGAGAGAAAAATGGGTTGTCACCGAAGGGTTGGAGGGACACTTTATGTACAGCTTTATAGAGAGAGAAATGGGTTGTCATGACAGGCTTGGGGCAGAGAAATGACAGGCTCTGACTTACATTTTAAAAAGCTTCATTCTGGCTGCTGTGTTGCAGGCTGACTGCAGGAGGCATGAATTGAGACCATGAGACCAATTAGGAAACGATTTCGGTAAGACAGCGGAGAGACCATGGTGCTTCAACTGGACTGGAAGCAGTGGTGAGATTCGGAACATATTTTGAAACGGAGCCATCGTGACTTCCTGATAAGGTCATATGTGAATTGGCAGAAAGAGAAGTGTCGAGAGGGACTCCAAGATGTCGCCTCTGAGCAATAGGAAGGATGGAATTGTCACTGAGATGGAGAAAGCTAAGAAAGACAGGTGGGAGGGAAGGGGGAGCAGTCAGGGAAAACCCACAGATATCGTAGTGTTCCACGCCCACATCTAGCGGAATCGCGGCGCAGGATGAATGGGGAGCACTGATTGGCCAGCCTAGGTCATGTGCCAATGGTAGGAGGCAGGGCATCACGACTGATCGCCCCGTTAGGACCCGGTGGGATGGGAAAGCCGTAACTCCTGCAAGGGAGGGTTGTTGGGTGTATCTTCCACCCACATAGAAAGTCTAGAAGAGAGATGCTAGATGACTTGTCCAAAGTCACACAATTTCCAGGAAATAGGCCCCTCCCCCTCTTTGTCCACAGACACAAAATCTGGCAGGCTGCAAACCCAGTCCCCTCACCTGGTAACAGAAGAGCCTGCCTGGAACACGCTGGACTGAAGCCAGGTTGGCAAACTGCGCCGCAGTCACTAGCCGGCGGTACCGATGATCAGAAGCAATAACCATCTCTGAATCCTAGCACAGTGCCAGGCACATAGAAGGGGCCCCCAAAGCATTTACGGAATGAGCAAACAAATCAGTTGACAGTCCACTGAGCTGGCCACTGGAAAACAGGGGTCAGGAGCAACCACTGGCTCTGGACTGGCCCAGCTGCTAAGGTTCTTCCAGTGGGTTGGAAGGAGGGAGTGGAGGGAGAAGAGAAGGAGAAGAGAAGCAGTGCCGGATGCCTAGAACCAGGCAAGGACAAATGGGGCCTCTCAATGGAGAGAGAGAAAAAAGGAGAGAGAGGGGGGAGGCGGAGGGAGAGGTAGTGAGAACCAGAGCCCAGTTGCCCCGCATCAGGTTGAGCCCCAGGTTCTGGCCGCTCCTGCAGAGGAGAAGGTAAAGGTGGGCAGGAGGAACAGGAAGAACCATGCTCCGCTCATGGTACATCTGCATTGTTCTCCCCTCCTCTGTGCCCCCGAAGGCTGGCCCTGGGGGACCGCATCAGCCAGGCTCCCTCAGTGTTCCCAGCAGGGTGTGGCAGTGGGAAGCCCTGGCAGAGTTCAGAAGGAAAGAGGGAGGAGAAAGATGTGGGGGCGCTTCCTCCCCACACCTGCCTGCTTCGGGGCCACAAGTCTAGCTCTAACCCTCCCTGACTGTAGCTCCAGCAGGGTGGTCCCCTTTACACAGTTCCCCTGGGGGCACAGCTCAGTCCACTTGGTCTCTCCAGCCTCCTGGGGCTCACCATTCCATGTTTCTGCCCTTAACCCTGCCCACACCTCTGGAAACCATCCCCTCGTTAAGGCCTGTTCTTTGGACCCACCTGGGATAAATTCATTTTCTTTTGGGGACTCTGGGTGACACAAGCCCCAAGTCTCCCTGTGGAATCCCGAACATTCCTCCTTGTAACCAGCACCAAACAATGCCCAAGGTGCAGCTCCACTCATCCAAAATGAAATTACTACTCTGTATGGTGACAGATGCCAACTCCGCTCATCTTGGCGAGAGTTTCATTATGTATAGAATTGTCAAAACACTATGTGGGACACCTGAAACTAATAAAATATTATGTCAATTACACTCCAAATACAATTAAAAAACCACCACCAACACCACCACCAAAAGGCAGTTACTCAAGATCTACTTTGTGCCAGCCACGATGGGGGAGCTGGAAACAATTCTGCTTGGGAGCCCACTCTCTAGGAGCACAGTATCTAGCCAGAGCTGGGGCTGAAGAGGCCTGAGGGTCATTATCTGGAATCCCCTGCTCCTCTCCCCCTCCTCGGCTGCCCTGGTGTGATGGCTTTTCCATTCAACGCTGCCCTGAATCTTCAGGTGTCCTTGCCTTCCGGGTAAGGATGGAGTTGGGTGGAGGGTGGAACAGAGAGAGAGTTCCCCAGTGGGCTTTGTGCTGCTCCCACACTTCTCAGCACTTCGGCCAGTGACAGCACAGAGTGGACAGCCAATATGCATTTTTCAAATAAGCAACGTGCAAAAGAGCAAAGTTCTTGCAAGGTGCGCACTGGGCTCCCTGCAGGGAGAAGGAAAAACCCAGGCCCCTGGTGCTACGGAGCTCCATTATCAATGCAAGGGCTGTCCTCGGGGAGAAACACCAAGGGCAGACGTAGCATGATTCTCAGAGGCCCAGAGAACCAAGCAAGAGATCACAGCTGAAGTTATCATACCCAACAGAGCATACCCCCAATGGAGAGCAAGAAATGTGCGCACTGAGTGACACAGAGCTGTGGAAGAGTCTATATGGGCATGATTAAGGGCACAGTTTCTGGAACCAGACTGGCCAAGTTCAAATCCCACTTCTGCCTTTTACTTGCTGTGTGACCTTGAACGAGTTCCTAGCCACTCTGGGCTTCACGTTCCTCATCTATAAATTGGGGATAAGAGTAGTTACCTCATATACTTATTGTAGAGACTAAATAAGCTATGAAGGAAAGGCGCTTAGAACAGTTCCTGACACACACTGCAAGTGCTATATACGTTTGCTAGTCTGATGCTTTGCTATCACGAAAGAACAAGATCACATGGGCAGAAGGGCAGAATGCCAACTGGGTAGATATGCTAGTATTGAAGGTTATCAGCCAACTGACACCAAAGCGCTCTTTCTTCTTTGGATTTTCTAATTTGATGGACGTTTTGTAACTTTTTTGTACTACTGCAAAACAATAGAACCATAACTCAATGCTTCAAAGTCACACAGCCGATTTTATCTTCTTTTGAAGATGGTTCTGTAACATTTCTGATGTGATTTCCTTCCCTTCTAGGAAGTGAAGGGGCACCTGTGATGTGGGACTTCACGTGGGAGTCCAATCCCGGAAAGGAGGAATTATAATTAGTCTGGAGCTGGATCTAAAGGAAGCCCTCCCCTTCCAAATGGAGACCAAATGGCAGGTACAGACCAGACTGAACAGCAAGCGGTCGCCCAGAATAAGTGAAAGAACAAAGATTCTGGCATGGATCAGAGTTCTGGTCCCCGGAAGACCCCTTATGAGCCGTGTGACCCCGGAAAAGTGGCAACCTCCCCATGCCTCAGTTTCCCCACCTGGAAGACAGGTGTACCCTCTTCTAGGAATTGTAACGGAGATGATTAAAAAAGGCCAGGTCCACAGAGCACTAACACCAAGCCCGCCTTGTTGTGTGTGCCTCTGGACCTCCCACTTTATTTTCTTTTTTCTATTTTTTCATTGTTTTAATTTTGAGGGTTTTTTTTTTTTTTTTGTAGCTGATAGACAATGTTACATTATTTCCAGGTGTGCAACCTCATGACTCAACCCGGTTCGTTCGTTAGGCTGTGTTCACAAGTGTAGCCGCACACCTTCCCCTAGGTCCTCCTTCCCGCTGGCTGCCGCGGGGAGACAGGGAGACTACAGCAGGTAACCGTGCCCTCCCAGTGTGGTCTCCTGCCAGGGAGCTCAGCCCAGGCACCAAGCTGCCGGTGCCATCCCGGCTGCTCAGAGGCCCCTCGGAGCTGGCCCCGTTTCTAGAATCGGCTGAGGGCTTGTCAAAGAGCAAAGGCCGCCAGCAGGATGCAAGGAAAGCTCGCTCAGAGCTTTGAAGCCCGCCACTCCTCCTCCCTGCTTGGGATGGTCCCCTGAAGGGGAAGATAGAGAGAGAATCTGTGATGAGCAAATGAGGGACAGCGGAGAGCCAGGATTTGTATCAACAGCTTAATTCTCTGCTTCCTTGTCCGCCCTGATGGCTGGCAGCAAGGATAATTTGAAATGAAGAATGTTTTTCAAGGAGGAGCAAAAGTCCTTCATCTGAAACTAATTTGTTGTCCAAAATTGTCCTGCAGTAGTGGTGTGGAAGCTGCAGATTCAGCTGTGCATAAAAATACAGCCAACTCTTGATTATCCACACTCCTGGATAATCCAAAAACAACAGATACCTTGAATGATTTCTATTTGGTTTCATACTGCCGCATTCTTTTCCCTCCACATTTTTAGTTTTCTGCACTTAATTGTCTTCCGGGGATGGCCGAAGAGCTAGGGGATCTATAACCTTCTGCCAATTGCAAAGCAACCAAGATTTCGGCGCCATGCCCTGCAATGCGGGAGCTGCCTGGGTCTTTATAAATAAAAATACAAAGCCGGAGGATGGGGACGGAAACGGGGGGAAAGGAAAACTGTGTGTCCTTTCCACACACGGACCAGGGAGAGGTCATGAAGAGCCTAGGCTCTGGAGTCAGATTGCCCGGATTCAAGTCCCAGCTCTGTCCCCTCTTTGGTGTGACTTTGAGCCTTTATCAACCTCTCACGGCCTCAGTTTTCTCATCTGTAAGTTGGGCTTAATAAGAGTAGCGATATTGTAAGGCCATTGGGAGAATTAAATGTTGTGTGTTTAGCGCCAAGCCTGGCACACAAGAAGCATTCAGTGGTGGCACATGAACCCCGGTAAATGTTAGCGACAACCAGCTCTCAGCAAGCTGGGCAGAGGGTCTCCTGCAAGCGGTGCGCAATAAACATCCGGTGGACTTCACCGAAGGACCCACCCCAGGGCTGTGGACAGTGTGCTGCCCTTCGAGCCCCCAGGGTGAGGCTGACCCAGGTGTCAGGGGAGGAGGCAGCCGACGCTGTGGATGGGCACTGGGGGAGAGCCCGGGACAGTTGTCAGTGCCTCCATGTGCTGAGCAGACAGGCCCACCATCCAGTCTTCATTATCCTGCCTAATGGGGTAAAGCGATTATGATTCATGGAAAATTAGCCATTAGCAGCTGGGCTTGGGAAAGCAAACAGCCCTCGATGGCGCAGTCCAAACACCAGGTCAGGAGAGCGGCCCCGTGCGCCGGGAGGGAAGCGCAAGGGTCCGGGGCTCCACTCCTGGAGCTGCCCTTTGGGACAAGGGAGGTCAGAAGACCTTCAGCCCCCTCAGATAGGGGTCTGAGAAATGGAAACGGGGAGTACAGGACCGCCAATGCAGACGGTTGAGAACAGACACCTGCTGAGCTGTTCTGGAATCCAAAGCTGCAGAGTTCATGTAAGCCAACTCCCTGCCTCTGAAGAGCCCCACATGGGCCAAGGAACCCCAAGCAACTCCATCTGGTCAAGGCGATGTTTCAGGATAACACCTGTCCTACAGTCAGGTGAACTGGATTCTAGGCCTGGCTCTGTCAGGAACTTTAGTAACAATAACAATAATAATAATAAAGTAATAGTAACAATTTCCTTTTTTTTAAAGATTTTATTTATTTATTTGAGAGAGAGAGTGTGTGAGCAAGCAGGTGGAGGGAGAAACAGACTCACCGATGAGCAAGGTGCCCAATGCAGGACTCGATCCCAGGACCCTGGGACCATGACCTGAGCCGATGGCAGATGTTTAACCAACTGAGCCACCCAGGCGCCCCGTAGTAACAGCTTCTTATGAACTAGGTGCTCTGCAAAGCTCTTTACATGGATGATCCCTTTAATCCTCATGGGCTTTATGAGGAAGATTTACTCTTGCCCCCATTTTACAGATGAGGAAATGAGTCTCTAGTTTGAAGTCACTCGGCTAATAAGTAGATGTTCTGGGATTTGAACCAAAGTCCTTATGATACCAAAGTGGCTCCTCTGGGCCAGCCGCTCCAGCAGGACACGCCCAGCTGCTTGACCTGTGAAGGGAAGAATTTCTAGCCCAAAATTTTGTGGGAACCCCCCGAAAGAGAACTATCAGAGGCGGGGATTGCCATCTCTGCGTCCTGCCGAGTGGAGGCCGGGCTGGAAATGACAGCCATGAAGGTAGAGGTAATGATTTTCTTTCTACATTTTTACAGCAAGGACTTGAAAGTGTCTCCAGTGCTTTCTCACACGCGCTCAGGGCCCCTGCCTTCCCTCCCAGTTCCCAGGCCCTGGAGAGCAGGCCTTCGGCTCATGGGCAGAGCCTTCACTGACGCTGGGCCTGGCATCACCTGAGCAATCCCTCTGACCCTCAGCCCTTCCCTGCCTCAGGCGGCCCTGCTGCTGGCCACCCACTGGCACTCAGGAGGCTGCGGGTCTGGAGTCCACATGAAGGGAAGGACACTGAGGTCCTTCTGAAAGAGTTTCTGGCTATTTCCGCGCTCCTCCACCTTCACCCCCTCAGCATGCCCGGGTCCATGGGCTCAGCTGGCCAGCTGGTTGTCTGGTTCGGGAGAAACCCAGCTAGGCCGAATCAGCCCCTCCCGCCGGGTCCTCCAAGCCCTCCACAATTCTCAGGAGCCCAGCCAGCGTCACTTTGTCAGCAGACTGATTTCTGAGTCTGTGCACCATCTAAACCACCTCCTTGTGCTCCATCCCCTCCTTTTCTCCCTGCATTCAGCCTGCCTCTCACCTACCAGGCTGCCCTCCATCCCCTCCCGTGCAGCAGGGAATCAGCGAACTGGGGTCCAAGCTGGGAGGGACCTGACGGATTGCACTGTCCAAACGGAGGCCAGAGGGCCCGCTGCTCCCAGTCACCGGGCTGGTGAGAGGCAGAACCCTGGTCGGGCCCCAGGGCTCCTGACTTCCTGTCCGGTGTCTCCTCCTTCCCGAGGGAAGCTCATCAACACCCGGGAGCAAGCACCAGACCTGGTGCCCAGGCCAGGGCTGAGAAGCCTGAAGCCTCTGTGTGGGGGAGTGGCTAACCAGCAGGTGTCCTGTCTTCCCACTTGCTCTCACTCTGCCCGGCAGTAGGAAAATGGCCTAAGCAGTGACGGATGGCCTCATGGAGCCCTGGGACCCAGTCATTCTTTTCTGCTCAGCTTCCCCCAGTATGAAGAGAAGCTCCTGAGACTCAAGTGCAGATCAGGAGGTGGACTATATAGCCAATTGAGAACTTCAGCCCAAGTAAACAGTTCGTGTGTAATTAGCTGCAGCTCCCAGAAGCTGCCTCTCACCCCTACCGCTCTCTAGCCCCCAGGTCCCTGGCCTTGGCTCTCTGAGCCCTTGGATCTCTGAGTGAAGAAATTCCCTCATCAGAGAGTAATTGCCCCTGGCTCCCCTCACTTCTAATCAACAAGCCAAGGTATTAGTTCCTGGGAGCATGATTGATTTCCAGGGACTTGGAACTTAATTACATTTTTGCAAAGTCTGTTTGGAATCCTCAGAGAAGTGAGACACTTTCCGTTCTTTGAACTCACCATGTAGGAGGGCTTCCAGCATCTCACATATTCCATTCATACTTCCTCAGGCCAAGGGAGGGGCATCCCATGGCTGTCAGTTTGAATCTCTCCTTACCCAAGGTGCCCAACCCCTGGAGTTTCGCCACAGGAACTCGGTTTCTCATGCAGAAGAATCCCTCACGAGGCCCTCTCCAGGCCAGCAGTCCCCCAGTGATGCCCAGGGAAGCATGAGTCCTGCCTGAGCTGCAGGTGTGTGACCTCCCTCCCTCCCGCTGCGGCCTGGACCTGCTGGCCTCACCTGTGGAGTCCAGCTGGGCCAGGCCTCCGGCTCCAAACCTCAACCTCTGGAGCTATTCTTCTTACTCAAATCATCATCATCATGATTATTAAAAATTGCCACTTATTGGGTACTGTGTGCCAGGCCCTGTAAAATACTTTTCACACAAAAGCTCATTCCATCCTCCCGGGAAACCTGCTGAGAGAGACTTGAATCTCCCCATTTGCCAAGGAGGCTCATAGGGGCTCAGCAGTTGACCCAAAATGACACAGCAGAAGTGGCCACACTGGGCTTTAGGTAGCCCCAGCCCTCTGAAAAATCGCCTCAGGGGCCACTTTGGCATGTTCTCTGAGGCTCTGTTGACCGTCTCTGTCCCGTCTCTCCAGGACCACCCTGCCTGTGGTGGCATGTCCCCTTGCGACTGGCACCCCTTCCCCAGACTTGATGGCTACAGTGTGGCCTCCTGCTTTCAAAAGTACCTGACTGTATAATAAAGCAAATGGGGCAAAAAGACAACTCTTCCGTAAGTGTGAAATTAAAAGCGCAGGCAAGTAGATTTCTGGTTCGGTGTATCCATTTATAGGAGTTTTGCAGCCTGACTCTATGTTGTTCATTTTACGTATTTTACATCAATGACTGAAAACTCAAGAAGGATTTTTAGTAACATCTATACAATAAAGCCACCTGAGATTGCCTTTGAGATAAGAATATTATAAAAAATAAATGCCATTAAAAAACAGCATGAAGAAAATGTACTTAATGACAATGGCATGCTTGTCTGGCCTCCAAAAATCACATGAGCTGGATTCCTTGTCTGTCTGCGCAAGCCTGCCTGTCAGGATGCTCTCATCAGACCTGCCCTCTCCCTGGTCCCCATGCCCTTCCCCATGCTGACTGCTCACCTGGGCTATGGTTCCCTACCACTCAGGTACTTAGTCACAAAAGCTGTTTCCCTCAGACCTGCCCTATCCCGTGGACAGGTCTAGCCCAGGGTCTGCCCACACTGTGTCCCAAGACGTGGCTCAAGCCCTGGACTATTAAGAGTAGCCCAGACCAAAGAGAGTCTGGGCCCAGGGGGATCCACTCTTTTGCCCTATTGCAATCTGACTTCCTTCATGGGCCCAGACCTTCTAGATTACCAGACAAGATGCAAGTTCATTGGAGGGTCTTGCTCCCAGACTCAGATTTTTAATCCTGGATGGATTTTAGCGTAATTTCAAATTTCAAATCAAATTTTAGTGGAAGCTGCCCATGGGTTGTGGTTCTAGTTAGATTAACAGAAATTTTGAAGGCATGATGAAGAAAGGGGTCCAATATTTTTAGAAATAGATTTATAAACTTAGATCTTTCTAGAGTGGTATGGAGCAACAGGTGAGTTCCAATCACTTGCTGACTGTCCAGGTCAGTGAAATAGGCTGCATTATAAAAAGACAGAGGAGGGGCGCCTGGGTGGCTCAGTTGGTTGGGCAACTGCCTTCGGCTCGGGTCATGATCCTGGAGTCCCGGGATTGAGTCCCGCATCGGGCTCCCTGCTCAGCGGGGAGTCTGCTTCTCCCTCTGACCCTCCCCCCTCTCATGCTCTCTCTCTCTCTCATTCTCTCTCTCAAATAAATAAAATAAATAAAATCTAAAAAACAAAACAAAAAAAAACTAACTTTATAAAAAAAAATAAAATAAAATAAAATAAAAAGACAGAGGATGTTAGTATATCTGAGCAGCATGACATTGGAGGACTGTGGACACTGCCATAGAATGGGCCAGCCTGTCACTTACCCACCCGTATCCATTGCCAATATAAATACAGCCCCAAGCCTAAAACCTCTGTCTTCAGACATTCCCAGAGGACCAGTACACCAGCTCCCTGGAACATCATCCCTCAGCTTGCAAATATGTGGCTCCACCCAGCCTTCCTGGGGCAACCCTGCCATTTCCCCTGATCCTGGCTGGTATCTGGATCAAAGCACCGGGTCAGACAGATCCTGGTTCACCAACATCTGCAGTAGCCTGCAAGAGCACAGTTCAGAGCTCATAAGAAACAAGTCTCCTCCAGCTGCATGCATCCCTGAAGACGCTTGTTATTTTGAGAGCCACCCAGTCATTGCCGGAAGTGGAGGAGGAAAGAGGAAATGACAGGAAGAAAGGGAAGTTGAGGATCGGAGTAGAAAAAGGAGGAGAATCAATGTCTGCAGAAATTTCCAAACCTTTCAGTGAGGACAAGGAGATGGCCCTTTGTCTCCTCCCCACCCCCCCACCAACCATTTGCCACCCCCATTTACATGGACCCATTCATCAAATGATCTGGGATTTAAAATACATATATATACCACATCTTTATCCATTCACCGGTCGATGGACAATTGGGCTGTTTCCGTAATTGGCTATGTTGATAAGGCTGCTAGAAACATCGGGGTGCATGCATCCCTTCAAATTAGTATTTTTGTATTATTTGACTAAATACCTAGTAGTGCAATTGCTGGATCCAAGTTAAGTAGGAAATACCATGTAGCATCTTCTCCACCGCCCCCTCACTCCCTAGCCCATATACACAGTGATTTCCAAAGAGTGATCCTGGGCTTCTCCCTCCCTTTAATTAGACCGACCCTTGTCCCTTACTTGTCATTGTTCACAGAGCCCATCTGTCCCCCCTTCACCCCTGAGGCCTCCTCCTTCTAACCTCTTTCCAGGGGATCTCTCTGCACATGGGAACTGGGAACTCATGAGAGAGGAACTGAGAGAGAAAACACAGGAATACACCTGTGGATTTGGGCTCAGAGGCTGCAGGCTTTCTACAGCTGGAGCCTGTCCTTCCTCCGAGAGGCCTAGGATGACCAAGAGGACAGCCCAGCCCTAAAGCTGAAGGCTAGGCAAGAGACAAGTAAGAGGGAATGAGCCTGTGTAATAAAAATCCTTGGAGTCATAAATAGTTGGGTAGCCACTATGTGCCAGGCACATGGCTAAACTCCCTATCTCATTTAATCCTCAAGACAGTCTTTAGGCAGAAATTTTCTCCATTTACAGGTGAGAAGTCCAGATTTTTAGATAGATTCAGTAATTTTCTTGAGGCCACATAAACAAATGAGACCAAGATTCAGAGAAATCCTGCCGTTGGTCCCAAGGAAAATGTTCACTTCACTGATCATCTCCATCTCCCACCAGCAGGCAAGAGGAAGTGCAGCCCACTGTCACCAGCTGACATAAGATGTCCTCACCAGTCTCGTGTCTAGGCCCCAGCTTCTCACCTGATAGTGCCTGAGACCAGCCTGTCTATGGGTTTATCTCCTCCACAGGCTCAGGTGACATCCGGGGCTGGGGCTCAGGACCCCCAGCTCGACTTCCGGTTTTGCCCACTACCTCCAGCTGTGATTTTTGTCTGTCCTGGCCTCATTTTACCCACCATAAAGGAGCTGATGGTTGCCTTCTAGTCTACAGAACTACCTGGGGAAATATCAAAGATGAAAAAGAAAACAAAAAGATTGGCACATCTGGGAGGAAGGATATTAGCTCTTGTTGATATTATCATTTTACCTGAACAACAAGAAGTTCCTATCCAGACCCACTGCCCTCTTAGTCATGGGAGCCATGGAGTAGCCTGAGAGTCAGTCAATCAGCTAAAAAAAAAATGGGAAGTAAGCTAAGAAAGAGGGTCAGGGGCCCTGAAAGAAATAGCCTGATAGTGTTTTTTCCCTAGACCAGGCCAAGCCCTCAAAGGTCTAGACATGGCTAAGTGCAGGGCAGAGGTCTTTCACTTGGTAGAAAAAAAGAAAGGAGAAAATATGAGGGAGAAAAGGAGAAAAGATCCTGTTTTCTGCATCTAGAAATTTACTCAGATGATCAAGCTGTAAAAGCTGTCTGAGTTGTTCAAAACAGACAAGAGTTCTGCCTAGTCGTGGTGGGCTGGGCTAAGAAGACACATTTATAAAACATCAAAAAAATAAAAGTACCAGTAGCTGCTCACAGTCCTCAGATTCAACTCCTCTAGGAATTTCTTTCCAAAGGGATGTTTATGGTCTCGTGCGTGGGAAGGCCAGGGCTGGAGATTCAGCTGGCCGGATACCCCAGCCACTTCAATAACTGATAACTATCACCCCTGGGGGAGGGGCGGGAGGTTGAGACTTTCAGAGAACAGATGTTTTATTTATCTATCTGTATGCTTTGGGACATACGCAATAACACATTCAATCTCTCAACTAATGTTTATTGATGACCTTATGCCAGAGGCTGTGCTATACTTGTACGTGGACAGGAGTAATTAAGATGTGGCCCCTGTACCCCATGAATTGTTGACTAATGGAAGAGACAGACATACAAATAACTAACCACCAATACACATTATTCTGGGCACTATAACGGATATGAAGAAAGTGCTGGGGGGGGGGCGCCTGGTGGCTCAGATGGTTAAGCGTCTGCCTTCGGCTCAGGTCACGATCCCAAAGTCCTGAGATCAAGTCTCGCATCGGGCTCCCTGCTCCTTGGGAGCCTACTTCTCCCTCTGCCTCTCTCTCTCTCTCTCTCTCTCTCTCTCTTTCTGTCTCTCATGAATAAATAAAAATAAAATCTTAAAAAAAAAAAAAGAAAGTGCTGGGGGGGGAGGGCGGAGAGGCAGGATACAGGGTGTCTTCACAGAAGATGTGACATTTGAGCTGGTTATCAAAGGAGGAGTAAGAATTCTCCAAGTAGAAAAGAGGGACAAGAACTCTTCAGGCAGAGGGAACAGCTCTAGCCAAGACAAGATGATATGAAAGAGCATGACTACTTTGGTTTGACTGGAATGGGGAATGCATGGAGCCTGGAATAGTAACTGATGATCAAGCATCATAAACAATCATTTACTGGTCAAAGAGGCACCATGATGATGTATTTACATTCAGTCCAAAAGTCCTTAATCACAGTTAGCCCTTCTAGAGAGCAGTTATGTTGGGAAAAGTATCCAGTCTTTTACTAGATTCCTAAAAAGATCCTCAAGATAGTTTAACAAAGTTCTAGTTTCCCTCCTAAAGCCATTCTAAAATTAGAGATTTTACTAGGGTCTGAATGAACTAGATCCAGGACTCCCCTTCCCCACCCTCAGTTCTGGGGCTGTGCTGGTACTACACCCGTTTACCCTCAGATCCATTTCTGACCCTTCCTTTGCTCTATTCTGTATTGTGGTAAGGACAGGAAAATTGGCCCTTGCAGGTTGCATCTCCCAGGCTTCTGGTTGGGTTCAGCCAATGGAGAGTAGAGGACAGGAGGAATGGAGAAGCCAGGTGATTTCTCCCTCCTCCTCTTTGTCTCAGGTAGTATCTCTGCCACAACTGTGACTCTTCCATGACTCTAGCTCCCACTAGACACATCCACCCGGGTTCAAGCTCCCACTGAACATATCGACCATGGTTCTAGCTTCCTACTGGTGACCCAACTCCTGGGCTCTGGTAACATCTCACACACCTTTGTCTTCCCAGCCTAGGGGCAGTAGTATCTTCTAAGCGTTGCTAATTTCTGGGTTGTCATACCATCTCCTGTATGGCTTTCCAATTCTACTATCATCAGTTTCTTACACTAAATTCTCTCTATTGTAAATATTTAAGGTGGTCTTCCTATTTTTTTGGCTTGGACTCTAACTAATACAGAGACTGTATTTTATTTATTTTGGGATATCCCACAGCACTTGATAACAGTGATTTTCTGAGTGCTGAGTATTTGTTGAATGGACAGATGGATAGACACTTGCTTAGACAGATGAATGGTGGTATGATTGGGTAGATGAAAGGATGGATGGATCTTCATGATTTAATGAGGATATCTTAATCTTGTGAAAATCAAGGAGTACATTTCAAGAGAACTACTAAAAAGATGATTCCAAGAGACTCATAAGAATGACCAGGGGTTTAGAATAGCTGTACGGCCACAAGAGAAGCCTAAAGAGAACCAGCAGCTGGAAAAACACACAAACGTAGGGAGAATTTATCAAGTCTGTATCTGAATTAAGTCACCCACCCCTTCACTTTATTTTTGGATCTGTTCCTATATTGGCAGAGGTTAAGGGAAGACGGTGTCTTAGTGGCAAAAAGTCCTAATTTTCATCTGGCAGGCATTTTCACCACATTTATTATGCCTGAGGCTCTGCAAAGTGAGGGAGATATAATGGAAGGAACCTCATCACCATTGATTCTCAGTAATGTACACTTGAAGAAGTTGCCAAATGGCCACAGTTCTGAACTGGAAAGAACCTGAGTGGCCAAACAACTGTAGCCTGTGGGGTTCTTGGGGATTTTCAACTATTACATTCTCAGAATCTTGCATCCTTCTGAGTATATTGCCTTGAATAATTAATAACACAGAGACCGAGCCCTTCCAGAGCCAAAACCACTTTGTTCATCCCCCTGATTAGCAAGATTATACTGAAAGATGCTCAATAAGAGAGATATTTCCATCTCAACTATTGACACTGTGGTGTAGGAGAGCACACAGCATCCAAGTTCCTGGCTCTGCCACAGGACAGAGGACATTCGGCACCCTTCCATGAGTCTAAGATCCCTGGTCCTCTCCTGTCTTCTTCACAGATTTTTGTGAAAACCATAAAGCTCAACACCACAATGTCATTTTGTGGTCAATCAGTGGTCTATAACCTAAAACCCTCTAACTGTACACTAACCCCAAGCCATATTGCTGTATCATACAGGATGAGCCTGCCTACTGATAAATCAGAATGCAGTAAGTCATATGATGAGTAAGAGAGCGACCAGTGTTCACTTAAGGAAAAGGGTCTACCACAGACCAGATCTGGAATGATGAAAATTGTCAAAGTATATGAAGCATTCCTTTAGTTCCCTCACCTCCTGGTACTCTTCTCCTAATCCTCAGGGGGGGAAAAATCCTCCTCTAAGATTTCCCCCAAAGACCAGGACTCCAGGGCTACCAAATTTTGTCCATCCTTCCCATTTCCCTGTATCAGCTTCTTCCTCTTCCAATGCTGCTGATCTCACCTCATTGTCAGAATTTTAAAATACTGATTGGATCAACTCACATCAAGAGATAGTATCACCTGGTAATCATCTAGCCATGAAGTGCTAACTTCCTAAAGCTGCACATTGGCCCTAGTGTCTTCAGATGTTATTTCAGATGGAATAAAAAAAGAAGTATTTCCAGAGTGGAAATAGAAGCCTTCCTAAGTTATACTTCTAGGAGCAAATTATTCAGACTCAAACTAAGGCCAAAATGCTCATGACAAGAGTCTTTCCTTCATTCTATTCTTCTTTCTCCCAGCCCAATTCAAAGTTGGCGGCCAGAGGCAAATCCGCCTGGAGGATTTTTATCCCTTCATATCTCTGGGGGAATACAGAAATAAGTTCTTTGTGCAGATAGCTCTTGGAATGGGAGAGATTCTCTCCCTATCCAGAACCAGTTTGCAGCCAACTCTCAGGCATGCTCAAGGACGAACCATTTTATAAAATCACTCTGGCAAATGTTTCATACCAGGCTGGCCTCCCCTGCCACACTGACTGTTCCCTTGATTCCGCTCTGCACCATTGGTTGGTGAGTGCTCAGGACATGAAATCTCCTTTCCAGATTAGCCTCAACAAAGCATAAGGAAATGAGGAAGTTGGCTGGCACTGACTCACTGCAAAACCAATTTAAATGATCAAGTCGATCAATAGTTATTTATTGACCATCAACAAGCTTTGGTTAAGCTCTGCTCAAAATACCCACCCCTCACTTCCTCTTCACAGTCTTTTTTGTGACCCCACTTACTGACCCCACCACCACCACCATCACTTTCACCAATAATCAAGTTGACAGCCACCCCCCACAACCCGCCCCAGGGGAGCTGTCCAGAATTTCAGCACTGCACGTCAAACCAGGGAGGCGGTTAACTGGCTTCCTTTTCCTCTCTTTGCCAGAAGCAGATGGGAAAGGTGGGAGGAAGGGGATTATTTATTTTCTAGTCTTGCCCAGAGCGATCTCTATTTTGAGGGTCAGTTCCCTCCACCCCCATCCCAAGCCCAACATTAGCTTGACTGACAGTGGCCCCCACCTCAGCCTGGCTCCAAGAGGCCCTAACTGACCCTGTTTACATTGCATGAGAGTGCCTCTGCACTGCAGAACTTTCAGTTTCAGGATTTTGCAAATTTTATGAGAATTTTCAGTCAAGCTGATTTTTAGCTCCCCCTTTCCCCTCCAGCTAAAATCAGGATCTTTCATCCAGCTCTGATCTCAGAGGGACTTTTTTCTCAGCCCTTGGGACATGATTAAATAACAGGCACACGTGCACACACCAGCCCCAAGCCCTTTTATTTCCCAGATCTTTCTCCAGTAATGAAGCCTGAAGTGGAAAATTACTGTGCAGAGAAACTATAGCAGCCAGAGGAAAAGGAATAGACAATGTGCCAGCCTGGCTCCTTCTGGAGAGAGAGGTGAGGAAGTTTGCTCATGAAACAAGGGCAAACTAAATAAGTGTATCAAATGGACGCCTTTCCAAGGAGAACTTAGGAGGTTCAGTGATCACCAGTTGGGGGTCCATTAGCTGTGGATCGAGGGAAGTCAGGAAACATCTATCTTTCTATACACTCTAGAGAGCCTGAGAGGATAAGAAGGGGATTGGCTGCAAGGAGCATTCTTTTCCTCGTCCAGTTGACATGATCATTAACTCTACCAATTATGGCAATATAAAGAAATCATTAAAACACAATTATTACAGCTGTATAAGTTTATAGCTGCATAACTACATCAAAAGCCTGCCTTTGTACGTCTTTATGTGCTCCATAAACCTGAATAAATTGCAGCAAAAAAAAAGAGATTACTTCAATATGAATCAAGAACAAATTCAAAATTTCTGCCCTATTCTGTGGAGACAGCAGCACTGAAAGGCCTGGGTCCTTCCATGACCCCTGGCCCACAAGATGTGCCTGCTAAAGCCTTCTCCTCTCTCTGGGCGTGTGTCTCCCATGGCCTATCTTTGGTCAGATTGATCCATACAAATGAAATAAAAGCCAGCTAAGCACGTTCAAAAAAAATTATCACAACCCCATCCATTTGTATAATGTCTCATGGTTCTTACATTCAACAACCCTATGGCTAGATAAGATAATTATCCTTATTTTACAAATTAAAAACTGAGAGTCAAAGGATTTTTAAGGAACACGTCTAAGGTTGCACAGTACACTGGATAGTGTCCATTTGTTTCCCCACGCACCCTAGATCCACTCTTCCCTTGGGGACTGCATCAGTAGGCTCCCCGACCCTCTGGCTTTCTATCAGTTTGGGCCAATGAGAAGAAATGTCAAGAAAATAAAGGATGGCAGAAGAAAGAAACTGGGATTTTTATTTTCCTGTCTGGTCATGGTTTGGCAGTGGCTATGTTTCTCTGTCTTACAGCCATAGGTGTTGCCAGGTGGCCCTCTCCTCGGTAATAGTTAAAGCCCTCTCCAGGTGCTGAGGGGGGGAGCAGTTCCCCTGCTGTTGCTAGGCTCACAATGCTTCACCCTTCTTGGTTGGTTCCCCTTAAACCTGCATATACCCCTTCTTTAAAACCCTGTTCAATGTACCTACTGTTTCTTGCCAGGACCCTGACTGAAACACACAACTAATGAGTCTGGATCTGAACAAGAACCCAGATCATCAAAACCTAGGAGTCCAGGCCTGAATAACTTAGACAATTTAATTTGCTCCAGACACAGACATGCTAATTGTCATCACCATCAAAGCTTTAAGTCCCATACTTCACTTGGCACTGTGCTGGGCCACTTATAGAAAGAATTACAGGAATACAGGCTCTGCGTTCCAGGAACTTCCATGTTGCGTCAAGCACACTGACATAAGCCACTCTGTGGAGTTTAGGCACCAGGCAGAGACATCCTAAACCAACACTTGGATAGACAATGGTGTAGGAAGGCAAAAGTAAATGCATTTGGGAGCTGAGGGCTGAACATCTAGAAAAGCACATGTTCTATTTCCAAACTAGGTGGAGGAAAGGAATGGGTCAGATCATCCAAAATTGCTAATGATTCCAAAACATTTCTATTTGGCTTTGACATGCATGATTAGACAATCCATCATTGTTTTGTTTGGGGATTTCCGCAGTAGATATGCCTTCCTAATTAATTTTCATTAGACTCCTAGAGGAGACTGTGAGTGTTCCCGGAGTTTATGCATTCTTTTTGCCACCTGGGAGGAAGGAACAGAGAAATCTGACTTCCATTGTTCCTGGCAGTGAGCTGAAGAGTGTATTAGCCATACATAGCTCACCATAGTTCCCAATCCACTTTTGTCTGGGCCTAACATTTTCACTCTGTAAGATATAAGATCGTGGGTCTGTGTTTATGGAATGTGGTGAGGGTTCTCCGGACATAGCAGGCCCTTGCTGACCACGGCAGTGGCAATATAAACCTTCCCTGGGGATCCAAATGTCTCAGACTTAGCAACGTAGGTCTTCTTAATGAATCAGAGACGGAGGGCAGCAGTAAAGACTAGATGTGGTTGGAAGTCAGAAGACTCTGGTTCCAGTCCATTCAAGCTGAGCTTCCCTGAGGCTATCCTTGAAACTCTCTGAATTTCAGTATTTCATGCTTGAAGATGGAGAACATAATAGTCATGTCAAGAGTTAAAATGAGATACTGTGCCTGTTATAAAAGGCTCTCTCAGTGAATATTGGTGGAAATGTTCAATTCTATAGGTCTCCATTGTTACTATAGACCTTTAGAGTTAGAAACAGTCTTGCCTCATTTGTAGATAATTTTTACTGAATCCCAAGCCATTGTAAAACAGTATTTTTTTTTTTTGCAAATAATGACAGCTAATACTTCTGTGGTGCTTACTATCCACCAGACCATATTTTAGGCACTTTATCTAAATTAAGCCATTTAATCCTTGTAGTTATCCACAAAAGAGGTATTAAAATTCTTCCCATTTTAGATATGAAGAAATTGAGACTCAGAGAGTTCACATAGGTGGTAAGGAACAAAGCTGGGATTCGAATTCTGGGTCTGTGCTCCTCACTTCCCTCCTGCCTCATGAATTGCTGCATGACAAGGTAAAAATGGATGTGCCAGAAAAGAGGTACAAATAAGGTACTGTCAGAGTGTGGGGGTGGGGGAGATCCCTCGTGGGGGAAGAAACTGGACACACAGACACGAGGTGGAAAAGGGACAGAGGAAGCAAAGGCACAGAGATGGGAACAGTGAGTGGTCCATTTGTGGTCACGAAGAGGCTCACAGGAGGCAAGTTAAAGCTCTGACAATGGGTCAAAGTGCAGGTACCCCAGAATGGTAGGCTAGGCTGCATGGATTCATTTTTTCCCTGGAGGAAATGGGGAGCCACCAAGAGTGTTTGAGAGAGAGCTCAACAGGATCAGGAGTGTGTCTGAGAAAGAGTTAATAAGACAGTTGTGTGTAGGATGGTGTGAGAGGGAGAAACTGCAGGCAGGGAAACCACGTGTCCCAACCACCTAATAGGCAGCTCTGCACCCACTGAGATAAATAAAGACTTGTTGACTGGCTGATTGACACACTGCCTCCAAACCACAAACCCATCTCCATCCAAAGGCCCCTCCTTCAGAATTAACCACAATGGCAGCTCTGCCTGTAAGTGGGGACAAGCTCTGAGGTGCACATGATGGGGAAGAGCCATCACCCTGTGTTTGTAAATGGGGAAAGGCTGGAAACTAGAAAGCCCCCCCGCCCCGCCAAAAAAGAACAAACCCCCAAGGGGGGGATGCCAATGGAGAGAGAAACACCCCCTGTGAGCTGACTATACCCCCAATTCTTTTTTCCTTTTTTCTTGTAACCTTCGATCGTGAAGGGAAAATGCATGGCAGCTGCAGACCATAAAAATGATGGTTTTATTTCCACATGTGAGGTTGTCAGGGAATTTGGCTATAGCCTTTTATTAGATGTTAATAATTTAGAAAAGGGAGAAGCATTCCCCAGTCAAATCTAATCTCGTACAAATAAATACTTTGTAGAGGAACGAGAGCATCACATTCATCCCGGGACGAACAGACGATTATCAAGTCTTCACACGTTGCTGGCATCCTCAGCCGGGCCATTTGCTCTGGTTAATGGCAATTACATTACTTTCCTTGGGTCTGTTTTCAGCAGTTAGATCTGTAGCCCTGGGTGGCTCTCTCCTATACTGACTCTCCAAGTCTTCCCCCATGCGTCTGTGAGGATCTATGTTCTCTCTGTGTGTTTGAGTATGCACTATAATAGCTCTACATAGAAAACAGTCTGCAGTGCTTGATCTTAATGCCCAGTGTTAATTCAAGAGGCCCCCTATGACTTAATGTTCAACTAAAGCCAAGACACTCACTTGACGGTGCAGAAGTCACTTTCACTTCATCCTTACAAGGAGGGGCCTCAGCCAGCAAAAGGCCCGGGTTGACCAGACACATTTGAGTATTTGCTTCACACATTAGAGAGTTTCTCATTCTGGTTCACACTGATAACTGGACCTGAGTCAGCCCTTTGCAGCACTGTGCACATTGACAGGAGCTATACACGGTCAGCCTGCTATTAAATGGTAGTCAAAACATGTTTAGACATCTGTGTATTGGGGTTTATGATTACAGAGCTACTCTTTGCCTTTGCAAAGAAAATGAGCATTAAGGAAGCAAAGATGTTAATAGATAAGATGACCAAGAGAGGAATATGCTGACGGAAAAGTATATCTGAGCTAATTTTTTTTTTCACTGTAAGGAAACAGAGTCACTGCGATGCATTTGTCCACTGTCCTGGGTTTCTGGACCAGATAAGAAACTCGGGTACAGCTCTGTCTCACTTGGCACAATGAAGTTTATTTTCATTGACTTTTCTGCTCCTCTTCCAAAACTAGCCTCCCACCCCCAGGTGGAGCAATCCTCCCCAGTCAGATCAGAAATCCCTCCGATCTGGCCAGAACCCTAGCAAAGCCTCAAGGATCTCACACAGCTGCCATCCTCCCCACAAAGTGCCCCAAGTGAGGGTGACCCAGTGGAGTGCTGGTAAACCAGTTGTCCCACAGGGGAGGACCTACAACCCTGATTCACAGTGTTCGCCCATTTTCGTGGTGTAAATACTCCCACCATGGCCAGTTTCAAGCCACCAACAGTGTAACCAGTAGCTTGTAATATTCCTGGACATTTAACCGTCTGCCAGTGTGAGCAAACTTCAGCACAGCACTGTAAGGACCCTTGACCCCAGCCGCCCCTGACGGCCTCCAGGCTTAGGAGGGTAGTAGGTGTCCCAGCCCACGCACAGTCCTCACGCTCACTGCTCAGCCTCTGGAGCTTGTGGAACACTAAGAACCCAACATGCCCCTTAATCAACATCTTGTTCAGAAAGTGTCACTTGCCATAAATACAGGCTTTTAACCTGTCTCCTTGGCAGCTACCTCTGGGGGTAGGGACAGGGAATTCATCATAAATTTCAAAGCTGCCAGATTTCAAGGGAGCAGGACAGGCTCTTAGTCCACAGGAGCTGTGGCGGGAGCATGTCTCCCAAGCCCCATCACAGAGGAGGGGGCAACTATCCAGCTTTTTCCGTGTCTGTCACCATCTTGGGTGCCCAGGCCTGGGAAAAACCAGCCTGGACTCTGTTTTCATAAAGTATAGGAGGGAAGCTAAGGGAGCACCAACCTCAGAGGTGTGGAGATTGGAGATCTATTTGGGTTCAGAGTTGGAAACCCATCGGTGGTTATGAAGGGGATCACAGGAAATATTTTGTATGCATTAACGCTGCTGCCAGAGGCTAGAGAGGAAACTAACAAGACATGGAAACAGGGAGAAGGAAACTGAGACAGGGGCAGAGGTGAGGAAAAACTTTCCTTACTTTTCCCCCCAGATACAACGACGACGTCCCAGATGGGATGGGGTAAATCAGATTTCAAGCGTTCTGTCCTGCTGCTCTCTGAATGTTGAAAATTTTTGTGTTTAAACGACATCAGCCAAGGGGAGAGAGGCAGAGACAGAGATAGAGATAGAGATGGTACTGAACCACGTTCTGCTAAACCTAAAAAGCCTGAAATGGCCATATTTCTTTAGTGTTTCCAAGCTCTAGGGTACAGTTCAAAGTCCATCCAGCCAATGCTCGGCTGTCTCCTACCTCAAGTCACCGTTTAATTTTTCATGGTAGCTGACACCATGCCCTCCATTTTGTTCAAACTCACAGGCTCGGAGCACCTGGGGGGCTCAGTCAATTAAGCGTCTGCCTTCGGCTCAGGTCATGATCCCAGAGTCCTGGGATCAAGTGCCACATTGGGCTCCTTGCTCAGTGGGGAGCCCACTTTTCCCTCAGCCCCTCCCCCTTCTTGTGCTCTCTCTCTCTCTCTCTCTCTCTCTCTCTCTCACTCTCTTTCTCTCAAATAAATAAATAAAATCTTCTTTTAAAAAAAAAAACTCACAGGCTCTAACAAAATACTCTAACTCTACTCTGTGGCTTTATCTAGGCCATTTCCTCTCATAGACGTTCTCTTCTCTTCTAGATGACTTTCTCTTTCTCCAAACTCATTCCAGTCCTCACCTCTCCCAGAAGACATCCCTGGCTAAGTGAGTTGGATTGCAGCACCTTTATTTCTGTCTTGCTCCCTCAGCGCTTAGGTGTTCAGTTTAGACAAGTGTTTATCCTGGCAATCTGATAACGATTCTGCAACTATTCAGCCATGTGACTGACCTTAGACAAGTCATGTTCCTTCTCACACCTTCCTTTCTTCAACTGTACGAGGAGACCAGACTTTTAGTTTTCTTGCAGCTCTGACCTTCATCGATTCTGAGTGATGGTTTGGCCACATAGAAAAAGATGAATGGATGGAGGAAAGCACCAATGACAGACAGACAAATAGATGAAGTGGCCAAATGTGGAACAGAGAGTGATGGATGGTGACAGGGTAGCCATGATCTCTAGTTGTCCCAATATCCCCTCTTCCATAGTGACAACTGGCCACTCAGAATAAAGGCTATAGATACCAACGTACTTTGCCCTTGACTAAGTTCTGGCCTATCAGACAGAAACAAAAGTGACGTGTAGCAGCTTCTGGGAACCCCTCTTACTAGATGGCTTGTGATCCTCCTTTGCTCCTCTTTCTTCTTTATTCTATCCTCCACAGTGCTGCCTGGAACGTGGATGTGATGGCTGGAGCACTAACCTCCATCTTGGTCCCCCAGGATGAGAACCGCAGTGAGCTGGAAAGAACCTGCATTGTTGAGGACTTCATAGAACAGAATCTCCCGACCAGTCCCAAACTATATCCCTATGGACTCTGCTGAGAGAGAAAATAACTCTCATGTTTCAACCACAGTAATTTTGAATCTCTGCTACTTATAGCTGAACCTAATCCCAAATGAGACAAAGTTTTAAGGTTGATGAGGAATGACCACGAGGCCCACGTTGTCCGATGGCAGAGGTGACTGGTAAAGGTGAAAGGTGGTTGAGGAAGAGTTGATAACAAAAGCAGGGCTTTCCTCAAGCCAGCTCCCAACTTCTTCACCACAGAACTGGCCTTGGATATCTATGGGCAGTTTTCCAGGCCCATCCTTAAAACCTGTCTCCAGGAAGCCTTCCCCTTTTTTGACCAGCCCCACACACCCAGGATCTCCTTTTCTCAAAGTTCCTGGGGCACTTCCTATCACTTACTTGGCCATGGCCAAATGCCTGGTATTGTCTTTGGACATTTTCCCAACCCAACCCAACTGGCCCAAAACCCCTGGAGAAAAAAGGTTTTCCTCACTTTTCCCCCCAGATACAATGATGACATCCCAGATCATCTGGGACAAATCAGATTTCAAGTATTCTATCCAGTTGCTCCCTGAATGTTGAAAATTTTTGTGTTTAAACTACATCAGCCAAACAATCTTTTGAATGTGGGACCAAAATTCCAATATGGGACTCAGAAAATCTGATTCCCATCCCATAGAGCCTACCTAGGCGCTCAGTTTAAAAAAAAAAAAAAAAAATCCATTGATTTTTTTTTTCCCTCTTTTCTTGATGGATGGAAAGCATCTTGACAAGGGCCCAAGGGCATCTAAGTGGAAAGAGTGATGCAGAGGAATCAGGAGGGTGATGAAGTACAACAAGTGGAAGGAGAATGATTGGCAGGGCAAGGATCAGGACAGGGAGAAAATGCTGGGCCTAGAACAGTGACCAGTGGGCCATCAAGGCAGGGACTGGAGCAGCTTTTCTCTGCTAGCTCATGCAGCCCACACCAAGTATCTGAAGCCTCGCCACCGCAGGAAACAGAAAGACAGATTTCCTGGTGAAAGTGGTAAAGTGAGCATCTAATTTCACTCTCTCCCCACACCTCACTAAAAGTACAGCAACGGGATTGTTTACAAAGGCATAAACCCACAAGGACATGGCAGGATGGGAAAGGAGAAAACAGCCATAAAATTTTGGAAGCTGCAAAGTGGACAGGCAAAGGATAACGAACTTGACAGCCTCAAGACATCCAAGTCACTGCGCGGAGTGAGAGAAGCTGAAAATCAACCTGATTTATACCACAGAATCCTCAAAATGCCCTAGAATTGGCAGCACCGGGGATTTCTGGAGGTGGAGGTATTGGAGGTTTGGGGGTAGCTAAAACAAGAAGAGGAAGGAAAGGGCGGAGGAGTAGTGGCTCCAGAGCCCTCCCCCTCGGGGCATCCGGGTGGCGCCCGTGCCCGGGGCGGCATCCTCCTGGATGCTTATGGTTGGCAGCAAGCGACCCCAGGCTTCCAGGGTCCAGGGAGGGCAGTTAACCTTGCCCAAACGGGGAGGCTCAAGGCAGGCTTCCCCAACACTGGCAGACATCCGACAAGAGCCTCAGGAGTACAAAACAAAGATTAAGAGAAACAGACAAAATAAACTACAAAGTGTACCGGAAGAACACGTTATGGCCAGATCCCGCTGGGAGGTGCCAGAAATGCGTATCCTCAGCTCCCCCCGGGCCCTCAGCTTGCCTGCCTGGTCCTAAGAAGACCAGCTGCACGGCGCCGAATGTTACAGGCCAAAGAGGGCTTACACGGCATGTGCCCAGAGGTTCTCAAACCCAGCACCGAGGAACCCCGGGCGGCCGCCAGTCCTTCAGGGGCCTTGGGCGGGGGAGGAGAGGGGCTGAGCAGGCCGGACTCCAGTCCCTGCCCTGCTTCAACCAAAACAGCTCCGCTTCTTAAAGCTGTTTTTAAGACTGAAGTTCCTTGCAAAATTTTGTTTAAAAAAGTAACTTGTTCTCCTATTTAAGAGAAAAAAAGGAGGGGGGGGGAGCTGCAGATCACAGATCACATCCAGGCCCTATTTTTGGAGACGAGGAGCCCTAGGAGCTTGTGGGGAGCGCGGCTCCTGCCCAGAGCTGAGATGCCACAGCTTCAGACTGCCAAGCGGAGGTCCCTGGGGCACAGGCCAGGAGTGCTCTCTCCCCGGGGACCCACGACGGGCAGCCTTCTCCCTCTGGTGGTCCCTCTGGGGCTGTCCCTCGGGCCCTGAGGCCTGGCAGCTCGCCACTTGGCCCACTCTGCCCGAGACTCGTCCGCAGTCCCAGTGACACCCCCATCTGGCTGCCGCTTGTGAGAGACTGGGCCTAAGGGCCCCCTTTGTAGATAAGGGAGAGCCCTACTCTGTCGGCTCACTCAGGAATGTCTCCTTTCTAACTGGTCGGAGCCCTGACTCTCTGCCTGTGGCTCCCTCGGACTCCTCAGGCCCGGGGACGGACCCCCTGCAGCCAGGTCCAACCTCCCGACCTCCTTTCTTCTCCCCCAGTTTCCCGGGGCGCTCTCCCGACCGCCCCCCAGAGGCTGGTGGGATACCGGTCCTTGGCTCACCCTAACGGAGAGGGCAAACACACTCACACTCACATTTCCCTCCAGCCCTGGGTCCCCTTCCAGGATACGTGGTTCCCCTGTAGTTGGTCACGCTGCCTCCCAGCCCCATCCTCCCCCAGCTGACTCTGAGTGGAGGGAAAAGTAACTCTTCGGTAAAGCAGTCGTGTTCAGCAACATCCTCCAAGCCCCAGGCCACCCCTCTGAGAACCAGGGCTGTCTGGTGCTAAGGACTCCTGCATGTGGATACCTGGCTTGCATCCATCCCTCTGTCTCACTTTCTGCCTCTGTTCAGCAGCGAGAAACAGCACAACAGCGGTTTGAGTCTGACTGGAACTGGAACATAAGCACCTTGAGGGCAGTTATTGGTGTGTTTTGTTCATGGCTATATTCCCAGGTAGACAGAGCCGGGCACAAGGTTAGTCCTCCATACAGAACGAATCCACAAATGAACGAGAGAGTGACCGCGTCAGTCTTTCTCTCAGTCTCTCTCTCTCCTCCCAAAAGCGTTCTCTGCACAAGGACCGGTCCCCCGTCAGAGCGAAATCCAAGTCGTGGGAAGAGAACACTTCAAGGACAAGAAAACCTCCATGAAAGTGGAGCAGGGAAGGCGAGGAGAGCTCCCCACAAGACCCCGCCAGGCTTCTGTGATTAATGGCTCCAGCAAAGTGCCTCCCGTTAAGTCCCAGGACCATGGGCTCAGGGTGAAAGACAATCTGGTGATTTAGAAATGACATAAAATGACCAGAATCTTCCAGAAAGTCCAGAGGGAGCTGAAGTCAGAGAATCCAAGCCTCCCTCGTAAATCATCCTCAGCCTCTGTGGATTCTGAAGTGAATCTGCCGTGGTCCCCGCAGATCACTGCCACACTCAGCCACCTCCCCAAGCATCTGAGGGTGGCGAGGGTCCCTCAGGTGTGCTGGTGGAGAGCAGCCCACAGCCTGTGGGGGACTCTGCGAGGACACACGGTCTCCATCACTGGAGAGGGACACTGGCTCTCTAGCTGCCTTCTCCCAGACCCCATCACGTGCCCAGCCACACTGGCCAAACTCCTCATGGGCCCACCCGAGGCCTCAGGTCCACACGGCAGGGAGGGCCCACAGCATCCCAGGGGTCAGTTCGGCTCATGCATGCGTTGCCGCTCTCCCCACCTCACTCCGGTGTGTGCCCGTGCCCAGGATATTGTCTGAACACAACCTCTCCTTCCCTTTCCTTCTTTTGTTTAAAAACGTAAAGAAGATGAAATAGCTTAATTCTGTCAAATTCCTGGGGTTTTGTTTTGCAGTAACAACAACAACAACAACAACAACAAAATACAAACTAGCCCAATGAGGACAAAGAATTTTTCTTATAACCAATGATCCAGATCATTTGGTGGTTGGTAGGAATGGAGTTGAGGTCAGGGGGGGTGCCGCAATACAGAGGGAGAGACAACCAGCATGGACCATCTCCCCCAGGGGTAGCCTATGTGCTCCTTCCTATCTTCCACCTCTCTGTCCTTGGTTGAGCCAGTAGGTCACCCTCCCGTCCCCCCCGCCACACACACACACACACACACACACACACACACACACACACACACACACACCAGTCCTTCAGTGTGAGGCTTTTCTGTCTTTTGAGTCCGGATGAGCCCGCATAGAGCCTTGCCTTAAACTGGGAGCGGCCAACAGCAAGAGTAGCCATTAAGACATAGGTAGAAATGTGTTCACAGTACGCAGCTAAGTGCAGAGGCCAGAGATGACATCAGAAGGGCAGAAAAGCATTCAGGTGAGGGAGAGAATGATCACAGGGCCAAGCTGCTTCTCTCCAGAAAGTTAGCAGCACTTGGAGCACCGTCTTTGGAGGACGCCCTTATTCTGTTCCATCCATTCTCCGCCTGCATTTACTACCGTCTACAATGTGCCAGGCCCTTTACCAGGTGTTGGAAACATAAAGATGAGGAGATCCGCCCCTGCCCTCAGGAAACCGCAGTCAAGGAGGGAGGAACATGCTGGGACAACTCACTAAACCCAGAGGGAACAGAGTCCGTGCCGAGGCCATGGAAACACAGAAGGAAATGGTTAACGTTTAATGACGATTCAAGGAAGTTCACTAAGGATGTGACATTTGAGCTGAAACTGAGGGAGGAGAAAGTTTTGCAGGACATTATCGGCCGAAGGCAAGATGGCAGAGAATGTTCAATAGGTTATACAGTGGCTTCCTCGGGCTGCCAGAACCTAGTGGCTTAAAACAACAGAAATTTCTCCACTCACAGTTTGGGAAGCCTGAGGTCCAAAATCAAGATGCCAGCAGGGCTGGTTCCTTCTGGAGGCTCTGAGGGAGATTTGTCCTGTGCCTCTGATCCAGACACTGATGGCTGCCGGCAACCCTTGACATACTGATGGCTGCCGGCTACCCTTGACATACTGATGGCTGCCGGCAACCCTTGACATACTGATGGCTGCCGGCAACCCTTGACATACTGATGGCTGCCGGCAACCCTTGACAGCCCCCGGCTTACAGACTCATCACACCAGTCTCGGCTTCCATCTTCACATGGCCTTTTTCCGTCTCTCTGTGTTCCCCGCCCCCGCCCCGCTTCTTATAAGGACACCAGTCACTGGATTTCATGCCCACCCTAACTCCAGCATGATATCAGGTGAAATGATTAGATCCTTAATCCTTAATTACATCTGCAAAGATTCTATTTCCAGGTAAGGTCACATTTGAGGTTCTGGGTGAATAAAAAGTTTGGCGAGGAGAGGGAACACAATTTAACTTACTATAGGTGGTAAACAGACGTAAGGGAAAATGGTTTGGTTTCTGCTGCAGAGTCTCATATTCAGTTATGCAAATGCTTGCCCCACCTGTTTAGGGGCACAGATGTGCATCTGCAGCCCAGCTGGACGTGGGCACAAAGGCGGTGGCAATTCAGACCCTGTGTCCCAGTGCCCAGCTTTTGGGAAGTGACTCATGGATCCCACGCTCAGGTGTAGGCTCAGCCAGAATCAAAGCTCCAGGCAAGCCAGGGAATTAAAATTCCTCCTAAAGTCCTCAGGTTTCTGTTCATTCAAAGCTCAAACTTCAATTTCAACACTTCTCAGAGTTTGCTAAGAAAACAAGGGATGTTCTCTCAAGTCCCCCCCGCCGCGCCCCCCTTTCTCTCCTCACAACTGGGTACAGCGCGTTCTGAACAGAGAGGAGGCTTCAGTGAGGTATGAAATGAAACAAATCCGCGGGCAAACAGCAAAGAAAGCTGGTGTATTTTTAATATGCAGGCACCATTTCGGGGATTGTGGAGAAAGTTTTGCCTCTTCGTATTGAAAAACCAGTGTGCTGGAAAGGCAGCCAGAGGGAGGGGGAGAAATATACAGCTCTCGGCCTGCACACAGCTGCTTCTTAAAGAAGCAATTGATTAAGGAGAAAATGCGGGGAACCAACTGTTCACACTTGCCAAATATTTCTAAAGGCTTCAAAATCACTCAAGGTAGTGCATTTTTTTTTTCCCCATAACATGTCTACAAAATCTGTCACCTCGACACCCAGCACTCAAACAGGGCAGTGTCTTGAAAAATGACTTTGTTCTCCAGATCACTCACAGCGCTGGCCTGACACTGCTTCTATTTTCTGCATCAGTATAAACCTAGTGCAGACACAGCTCCACCAGGGCTCAGCCTCACAGCAGCCGGGAGCCGGGGAGGGCGGCCTTCACCCCCTCGGACGGCCCGTCTCAGGCCAACTCGCCTCTGCCCGACCCCCTCCCACCTGTGACTAGAGCCGCACAAGGACTCGTTGCCTACCCAGGATCAGTGTGAGCCGGGATCGCCCACCCTGCAGGGGACAAAGGGGAGTGGCAAAGCCACAGAATGATAGCTGTGACCATCGACACCAAACCCTTTTTTCTACAGTGGAGGAAACTGACGAACACAGGAAGGACTGCCTCCGATGGGAGCTAATGGACTTCTACCATTTGCTTTGGCGGTTTAGCAATCCAGCTCCTTCTTTCGTTGTGGGGAGCTCCGGCCTTCAGAGTCTAGGCAGGGCGTGGAGCCCGTCTCCCACGACCGAAATGAACATGCCAGATAATTACTTCCTGTGCTTCTCTTTTAGCCAGGGTAGATGCACTAGTCTTTTGCCAACCAGCCTCTCTGCTTCGTATCATGCTATCATGATTGGGAGATAGTGATTCAATGGAAAGGGGACGGACGAAGATCTTACCTCTAAAGACGTGGTTCTGGATGTTGTTCCTGGCTATACAACTCCTGATTCAGTGAATGCCCAACATCCTTTTCATCAACCGTTCTTTTCCTCCCTGACTTAACCATGGTCTCTTTCTGTTGTTTGCAGATAAAAACCTTGGCTAATGCCACAAAGAGTTGGGCAGACACACACCCTCCAGAAATTGGCAGGAATCAGGGATGGTCTGGGGCATGGTCAGGGTTGACCACAGGGAAAATTTAGCTAGGATTAAAAGGTGTGACTCTCCCAAAACATGGTGAACAATAGCAAAAACCACTAAGTTTTTATCTGTGCCACCTATACCTATTGAAGTCAAGGTTTATGGTATAAAAAGAACAATATAAAGGGCATGAGAAATTTAAGATCTGAAGATAAAATGCTTGCTTCTAATAGTGTTCGGTGGATTTTTTTAAAAAGAGAATGAAAAAAACACAGTTCCTAAGTTCTCAACTCAAGACAAAAAATGAAAACCAAGGATTTTCTATGACTGTACCAGAAGAATCTCTTTTGTCTACAGCCATTGTCTATTGAAATAGACAAAAATCAAACTCAAAGTTTTATCCTGCAGGTTGCTGAATTACAAGATTAATTGAGTTTGCAGCCTTGCACTATTGCTTAGATGAAAATTAGAGCATTGATCAGAAAACAGGTAGGCTTGGGAACTGAAACAGAGATTTATGGGAAGATTCAGATAACCCGGAAAGCATTGAATTTCTAAACTTCATTGATTCCTATCTCTCTTCTCAGCCAAAGCAGCCCTTCCTTTTCTTCTCATCTGTCTATTCCCACCTTACTTAAAAATCCCAGTGATCTAACCTGAGGGTGTTACTTTGCAAGGGAAAGCCAGTTCTCTTCCTCAACCTCTATCCTCAATCCCCTCTTCCCCTCATTGTCTCCACAGCTACAACTAGAGTTAGATCTCAACATGTCCCTGGGACTGGATGGGGGCAACGCATGGGGAGGGGATGAAGTCCATATCCAATATCTAAAGGGAAAACATTATAGACAAAAGTGTGTGACTTTGATCATTGATATTAACAGAGACCTGGGGAATAGATTCTAAAAGTGCTAGGCCAACAAGGGAAAACCATAATTTTAGGTCAGCTGAGTTTACTGATATGGTGGCATCTGCCAGTGACTCTGCATTGGTTGTACCAGCTTCAGCCTCTAGGAGTCATTTTAATTGCTTGCTGGGTGGGTTGACAGAAACCTGGACTCATTTGTGTTCCATACTAAATGTAGTTGAGATGCCAAAAATTACAAGGTATAACTTAGAGGAAGTAAATCTGAAGACCAAGGGAGATAGGAATGTTGGAGTGGATTTATCATGACTGTTGACTTATCTCCTAACTATGTCTCCCCAGAGGACCAAAAACACACTTCTTTTGTCAAGACAATGGTAAATACATTGTTAAGGGAGTGCCGACATCTTTATGAAAAGCCAGAGCGGTTGTTATCTGTCAGCTAAGGATGCTGACGGAGAAAAGCTACAGTTGGAAATAAGATGCACAATTTCAACTGAACTGGATGTCATAAGCAACACCAGCTTGGGAACAGCACTAATTGCCAGGCATAGTGAGCTTGGCTATCACAATAGGCAGCTGGCCAGCCCAATAATCAGAATCGCCTGACCCACAGGGATCATTGATATGGCAGCTCATGGTATCTCAAAAGAAACTGAGATGGACACATCAATAAGGTCCTTATTTTGATTTGACAGACTTAATGAATAGAGGCCTGACTTAAGCCATCATGAATGAGAGTTGCAGTCTATAGCAGACTTTGCTCATTTCCCACCCAACAACCATTCATGAATAACCCCCTTCCTCCTTTCTAACAGAAGTCCGATGAGAGGCGCCTGGGTGGCTCAGTCATTAAGCGTCTGCTTTCGGGTCTGGTCATGATCCCAGGGTCCTGGGATCAAGCCCCGCATCGGGTTCCCTGCTCCACGGGGAGCCTGCTTCTCCCTCTCCCACTCCCCCTGCATGTGTTCCTGCTCTCGCGTTCTCTCTCTGTGTCAAATAAATAAATAAAAAAAAAAAAAAAGATGTCCAAAGCGACTTCTGGGACCGGACTCCTTACTACAAAAACCAAACTCTAAGGAAGGAAGAGTCCCTCTTCTCTTAGACATTACCTAATGTATGTGGTTCTAGCAGCCAAGATGGCAGCCAACTTGCAACCACAGAGGGAAATAAACCAATATGCTGAGAAGGGCAGAGCAAGGAAATGTAAAGAGCCCAGGTCCTTAATGACATTTTCAGCTGTTGAATTAACCAACCCTGCCTTCAGACTTCTCGTTATATAAAAAATATTTTCTTATTGTTTAAGCCGGTCAAGACTTTCGGTTACTGAAGCCTAAAATATCGTAACACTGTATGGTCCCTCTTTCAATCCTCACACTTGAGTCAGTTCACAAACTCAGTTCTCCACATATGAAGGGGAAGCTGAGTACCCTTGAGTAAGAAACCTACAGTTACACGGTAACTATACCCTGAATCTTTCCCCCAAAAATCCCCAAGCTTCTCTGCAACCAGTTACCAGAGGATCTGTGTACTAGGGAAAAGGAAACACCTAGAGTCCCTCCCAAGATTACTCGACATTGGTCTGGGTCTACATAATAGCAAAATCTGAAGACCCAGAACACTATAGTGGTGTCAGAGCAGGTACTAATAAGTGACAGGCAATAAATGGAGTTTTCTCTAAGTCTACCTCATGGTAGGCCCAGTGGGACCTCACACCCAAACCTTTGGTCATTTACCCAGTTCCTGAGCAGATGGCTGGAATAGACATATTGAGTGACCAACAGCATCCTCACACAATTTCTCTTACTAGAGAGCAAGGGAATAAAGGCTCCTGGGTAAGAAGAGTCAAGTAGACACACCTGGAGTCTCCTCTCACTACCAAAATGGTAAATAAAATGCAAGCTTTCCCCCCTAAAAGATTCAGAGAGATATAGTATCACCCCTAAATATCTGATGGATGCAGAGGTAGTGATTTCTCTTACTTTCCAATTTAACCGGCCAGTTTGGCCAATTCAGAAGATAGTTGAACCTTCACAAATGGCCATGAATAATTATAAACATAATCAAATGGTAGTCCTAGTTATAATCAGAGCGTCAGATATGGTCTTTCTACGGGAACAAATCAACATTCTCTCTGGTACCTGTAGCGCAACTCTCCAGCAAATATTTTTTTCTCTCTTCCTAAGCAGAGAACACCTGAAGATTTCACCAGGTAGGGACAAGAGTACCTTAACACAATCTGGCTGTAGGCGTGTGTCTACCCTCAGATATGGACCACAAGTTAGTTTTCTGATCCCTTGATCATCATACATCCACCAAGAATATGCTGTTTTACAAGGATTTTGACACAACAGGATATGAACAGCAAGACGTAATGGTTCACTAAATGCCTTAGTGAGATTACATATGTATACCAGAAATGTGGGGGGGGGGAAATGTGAATATATAGGTGTCTTCTACCGTAGGGGAGAAGGCCAAAGGTGGACTATGTCTGATTATTTCTTCTAAAATAAAAGACAAAGTCAATCAGAGAAAGACAATTATCATACGGTTTCACTCATATGTGGACTTTAAGAAACAAAACAGAAGATCATAGGGAAAGGAAGGGGAAAATAAAATAAAACGAATTCAGAGATGGATACAAACCATAAGAGACTCTTAACTATAGGAAACAAACTGAAGGTTGTTGGAAGGTAGAACAGTGGGTGATGGGGTAACTGGGTGATGGGCATTAAGGAGGGCACACAATGTAATGAGCACTGGGTGTTAAATGCAACGGATGAATGACTGAGCTCTACATCTGAAACTAGTGATGCACTATATGTTTACTAATTGAACTTTAAAAATAATTTTAAAAATAATAATAAAATAAAATAAAATAAAAGATAATTTTCCCTACCATGTACCTCTTAAAATGAAGAAAACTGGCATAACATTTCAAGGGTCTCTTTGCATTTTAGAAGCAACATATATCATATTTTGGTTACTGCTCCAATCCATTTTCCAGGAGACCAAGAAGGCTGCCAAATTCTAGAAGAGTTCAGAGGAAGAAAAAGTTCTCTACCTAGTTCAGGCTGCAATGTAAGCATCTCTTCAGTTGGTCCTTACGATTCCAAAGATTTAATGCTACTTGAGGTGTCTTTGGCAGATCAGGATGGTGTATGGAGTTTGAAGCCAGGTTGGATAGAATTGTAGAACAGGTCCTTGAGGTTTCGGAGAAAGCCAGGTCCTCTTGAGCAAGTTACTATCATCCCTTTAAGAAACAGCTCTTGGCTTGCTACTAGGCCTTGGTTGAATGTATGGCCATTAGACACCAGATAATCATGCAACCTGAGCTACCGATCCTGAGCTGGATGTTATCTAATCCACCTAACTATAAATCAGGCAGGCCCAGCAACACACCGTTATCTATGGAGGTGATATGAACAGGACAAGGCTCAAGACAATCTTAATGGCACAAGTGAGTTTCATGAAGTTATATTCCCAGTATGCCTGCTCCTCACGTGTTGCTACTCCTCATTCAACTCACTTGCATGGTTGAGGGTGCCATGAAGTATACAGGATAAAGTAACATACTTCTTACATACCTAGAAATCATAAGTCTAGAAACCAGGGGATGGCACTTCTCGCTATCACACTAAATATGTTAGCGAAGTTTGTGCCTCCAATCTTTATGACTCCGTGCATTGCAGACTTAGAAATTTTAGCATCCCAGGAAGAATGTGCCTACCAGGAAACACTACAATTAGCTCACTGAATTGAAAGTTGAGGCTCTAACTTAGCCATTTGTGGTTCCTATTTCCCCTGAATGAACAAGCTAAAAAATGGGATTACTATGTTGTTTAGTGTACTTGCTCTAGATCTCAAAGGGAAATAATATTGCTGCAACACACTGAGTCTGGAAGGAGTATGAGTTGAGCACAAGGGATACCAAAAGGCGACTTATGATATTCCTATTTCCCATAGTCATATAGATTGATGGGAAACCATTGCAATTCGATGCAGATAAAAACTACTTAAGGATAAAATCCCTCGAAAATGAATGTTTGCATCCCCCACCAATATTTAAGAACCTGGACTGACTGAGGACTGAATGAAAACAAAAAGAAACATGGGCAAGTTAATGGAGGAGGAAAATTTAAATACCATTCATAAAGAAACTGAATTTCAACTATAGTACAAACAAGGATAGAAGTACCTATGTGAATCATCTTCCATGGTGTATTATGCACACATTTATATATTTTAGCAAACGTGACTCTCCTTTCTTCTCCTTTTCCCTCACTTTTTCATATAGAGTATGTTTGTTGTGATCAGGTTCACAATTTATTCTGTAAGTTACATAATATTAATGTAAATTCATGCCAGAGCTAGAGGACCAATAGATACCATCCACGGATCCTTAGCTTGAAGTTAGATATAATATCTGATGAGAACTTGGGGAGGAAATTAGCTGTTTGGGGTTAAGAGATAGCTGAATTGCTTTGGGGTCTTTTTCTTTTAGAAGCACAAATATGGAAAGAAGAGTGTACATTGATGTTGATCTGGAAAAGGGGAGAACTGTAAAAAGACATTGGTCATTCTTTTTGGACCCCTTCCTACATTTGGGAAAATCTACCATCTTATGAGTCTGCCTCCCATTATAACAGCCGAAATGACAGATAGTTTCCCAGATTCCCTTTGGCCAGCCACGTAGATGCATGGCCTAGAGTTGATCTGTCAGAAGCACCCACCCTGGACTTTGAATCAGGAGCTAGTGATGCAAAGAAACCAGCAGGTAGTAAGGGATGTTATCTCTGGTATCACTGACAATTCTAGTACAGTTGAATTCCTGGCACAGCCATGGGAGGGATCCTGGTGGAGAGTATCTAATTTAAGAGTATGTTTCCGGCTGAGAAGCTTTGATCAAGGAACTTCAGCCCTCCTGATGGCCCAATATCTTTTGGATAAATTATTATACCGGTCAAATTAGCAAAAGCTGATTTTGCTTTACTTGAAATAAAAAACTATGATTAATACACAGGTCACAGAATGAACTGATGACTATATTTTCATGAATCACATATCTATTTCTGTATAACAAACCACCCTCCAAACTAGTGACTTAAAACAATAACAATTTATTCTTTCTCATAATTGTGTGAGTTAGTAGGGTGGCTCTTCCACCACTCACTGTAGTTCATTCAGCTGGCAGGCTGGCCTGAGCTCTGCTGAGATGGCTGGGCCTCTCTCTTCATGTGTTCTCCCATTCTCAAGGGACTAGACCAGGCTTATTCAAAGCACGATGGTCTCAAGGATTCAGGAGGATGAGAGCTGAAGGTGCAGGCCCTCTTAAGACCAAAGCTTAGAAGGAATGCCTGTCAGTTCTGCCACATTCTATTGGCTCAATCAAGCCACAAAGCCAAGGAGAGGGGAAATAGACTCTATTTGTCTATAAGAGGAGACAACATCACATTGCAAAGAAACATGCACCCTGAGATGGGAGAAGTTACTGGGGCTATCTTTGCAGACAATCTGGTATTCGTGGGATCACTTGACTGAAATGGGCAGAATCCAGCACAGTGGGATCCAGGTGCTCAGGCATTGTCAGAATTTTTTTTTATATATTTGCTTATTTGAGAGAGAGCGCAAAAGCAGGTGGGAAGCGCAGAGGGACGGGGAGAAGCAGGCTCTCCACTGAGCAGGAGCTCGATCCCAGGACTCCAGGATCATGACCTAAGCCAAAGGCAGATGCCCAACTGACTGAGTCACCAGGCGCCCCGTCAGAATTCTGTCTCTCTCTTCTTTTCTACACTTGATTGGAAAGACAGTCATCAGCGGCTCTGAATTACAGGGACACTTACAATGACCATGGGACACCTCCATAAAAACCACGTAGTTTGAGTACCCACAGGAAAGAGGGATTCTGTCAACCAGAAGAGAGAGGAAAATGTGCAGGGGAGAGAGTAGCAGAGGAGAGCCCAGGAGAGTTCACATGTCATGTCTCCTGGACCCAGGCTCTTCCCACTGTAGTAAGTGCCTATAACTGCTTCACATTCCAGATGGAAGGAGAGGAAGGGGAATGGGGTCGTGATATCCTGGAAGCCCTGTCTCAGTCCTCCAGCTTTGGGAGGGTTTGTCCTGACTATTTAGAGGCGTGTCCCATCTCAGGGGAACCCTGGAAGGCAAGATTTCGGAAAGTAATCCATACCTATATGCTCATATTGAACACAAGGTGGGAGGGAAGGTGGGGATGGGCTCCTCAAGTCTCCATGGAGGCAGTATCCTGCATGCAGGGAGAGCCCCAGACCCTCAGGCACAGCTGCAACCTAGCAGAAGGCCCTCTCCACACCTCTCAGAGTTCAATTGTCTCAAATGCCTCACAAAATTTCCAGCCACTGAAACAAGCTCTTTTGCCCACTTCTTCTCAGTAAGGCCTTATTCCAGGCCTCCAGATGCTTCCTTTAATCTGATCTGACCCTTTCCCCAGTCTGTGGGTAATCTTAGCCTCCATTAAATTCTGCTCCAGATCCCTCTAGAGCCATGTTAATTAAACACAAAGTTGTCACCATGTTCTCAACCCAGCCTCCTTCACAGGAGCGCAGTGACCCAAGAACCCTTCCCATGTGCCAGCAAGCTCTGTTCTGTCCTATTTAGATAATTTAACTGCGCGTTGGCCAGGAACCAGACACAGCTAACTCCATCCCTCCCTGTCCGAGGCAGAAATAGTCTCTCAATGCCCTTCTATCATTACTTTATCAGGGACAATTGATGAAGTGATAAGCAAGCACTCAGAAACGTGCAAAGGATTCATTCATTCATCAACAAATGCTTCCTGAGCAAGATCTCCTATGTGCCAGGCACCTTTGTTGTTGCTGGGAATACAGCAGGAAACAAGAGAGACCAAGTCCCTGCTCTCATAAGAATTACATTCCAGGGGCGCCCGGGTGGCTCAGTCGTTAAGCGTCTACTTTCGGCTCAGGTCATGATCCCAGGGTCCTGGGATCGAGCGCCGCATCAGGCTCCCTGCTCAGCGGGAAGCCTGCTTCTCCCCCTCCCACTCCCCCTGCTTCTGTTCTCTCTCTTGCTGTGTCTCCCTCTGTCAAAGAAATAAATAAAATCTTTAAAAAAAAAAAAAAAGAATTACATTCCAGCTTGGTCTTAGTACGACCAGGTTTTCGTATCTTGCCCATACACTAGAAATACCTGGAGAGTTTTTAAAATCCTAATACCTAAGCAGCATATCAGACCAATTAAATAAGAGTTTCTAGTATTTTTTAAAAGATCTTCAAATGATTCCTATGTGAAGCTGCAAATACTTCCTGTAATGCCTGAGATTATCAATCATAAGCCCTGTAAGTAGCCTGGGATGAGGTTTGTCTCGAGTGACTCTCACCTGAAGCTTCGTTAATAGAATCTCTGCGAGGAGGGAAGGGACTGCCCTGCGATGCTTTGTTCTTACCAGGCCACATCTCAGTGATTCATTAACAGGAATGTGGACAAGCCATTGAGAGGCTAGGCTGGTCCTCAAGTTCTGTCGTAGGAGGAACTGAGAAGGTGTCACCTAAGAAAGAGAAGATTCTGGGAATAGGTAAAGGCTTTCTCCAAAATTTTCAAAGGTTGCAGGGCACCTGGGTGGCTCAGTTGTTAAGTGACTGCCTTGGGCTCAGGTCATGATCCCAGGGTCCTGGGATCGAGCCCCGCATCGGGCTCCCTGCTCGGCGGGAAGCCTGCTTCTCCCTCTCCCACTCCCCCTGCTTGTGTTCCCTCTCTCGCTGTCTCTCCCTCTCTCTGTCAATTAAATAAATAAATAAAATCTTTAAAAAAAAATTTTTTTTTCAAAGGTTGCTTGTGGTTGAGGGCCCAAATCTCTTCCACCAGGGGACAGGAGGCTGCAAGAAGGCAGACTTCAGCCCCAACTCTCAACGATCACAATTATCCAAAGATGCAAAGAGCTGCTCTGCGGGACAGTAAGGTCCCCATCACCGGAGGCTGTTCAGCATTGCCTGGACAACTGCGCCGTGGGGGTTGGTGTGGAGGGAAACTAGCCCTGAATTAGCCACGACTGATCTGCCAGTGAGAATGGCCTGTATTTTACAGGCTTTGGGGGAGGCAAGCAGGTGGCCAGCAATAGTAGTCAAATCTCCTAGAAACTGGAGAGTTAAGTGGTAGTTTGAGGATGTATCTAGGCCAGTCTTCTCCCTGACACAGCCATTCCTGGCGGGTACTGAGTTAACCCCACAGCTTTCAGATTCTATTGCAGTAGGTGTCAGAGGAATCACTCAGACATGGGCCTTAAGAAGAAGTATCAAAAAAGAAGAACGAGAAAGAAAAGAAGAAACAACTGTAGTAGAAGTAGAAGTAGAAGATCACATGGCAGCTAAGAGCCAGGAAAGACCTGGAACCAAACAGCAGAGTTTAATTCCTGGCTCCACCTCTTGCCACCAGTGTGATTTGGGCAAATTATTTAACCCCTCAGGGCTTCGGTTTCTTCATGATTCATACAATGAGGAAAACAAAATTGCCTACCCAGAGTTAATAGAAGGATCAAATGAGTCAATCCTGAGTGTGCGAAGAGCTTGTAAGAGTGCCTGACACTGAGTACTTGCTCAGTAACTGTGAGCTATTATCATTTTTCAGGAAGGATTGGGTTTTGTCATTTTTCCCTCTAGCAAATCATTGTCCTGTTTGTTACTACAGTAAAGAGACACCCAATTTGGCCCTCAAGTGGGGGCTTATCACTGTGCCCGAGAGGTGTTCTATTTACCAAATACCCAGAGTCTAGCAGTGAAGAGTAAACAGGGTATAGCTCCGGATATCGAAGGTTGCTGTTCATCATGAGCTGCCTTGGAGTAAGCACGTGCGCACGCGGGCACACACACACACACACACGTGCACAGATGCATGCACACACAAAAAATCCACCATCTAAAAAAGTTTTCAAAACTCTTCTCTCTCTCCTTTTGATCATTTCCCTTCCCTCCTAACAAAAAAGAGAGAGAGAGAGATCATACTACTCTCTAAAGAACTGATAAAATTATTGTCCCTGGAGCTGTGACATTGGCATTTCAAGTCCTGAAGAAGCTCTCCCTGAAAGGAAAGGGAAAAGCTGATAGGCTCACATCCTCTCTCATCTGAAGAGGCTGTTGGCTCTGAAAGGCAGGCAAAGCCGCTGGCCTTGAACAGATCACAGCATCCCTGGATGACTGGGAGATCTCTAGGAGCTTGGGCCACCGCTGTCACCACCCTGTCCATACAGAATCATCTATAGCACAAAGTCTGCAAGCTGGCAAGTGGTCTAACCACCCCTCGCCCCAGTTCAGTTCCTCTTGCTCTCTTGCTCTCTTCTGTAGTTCAGACATGATGAGGGGCCTTCTACTAAAAGTATACTCGTCCTCGGGGTCAATAGAGCCTGGGACTAGGGGCTCCTTAAATCGGTGATAAAACTCCAAGATGCATGTCCTTGAATGAAGTGACTCCTAGCAAAGCCTGGGTCTGACTCTTGGACCCGGGATCTCCTTATCCAAGGAAAAATGCTTAATGGAAGAGAGGGAAGTTCAGGAGTTATTCCTTACCCCTGGAGCTGGCTTGAGAACGACCCTGACCCTTAGGGAAGGTGACAGCAAGAGGGAAGCTGGCTCTAAGGTCTCAGCACATTCAGCCCTCCCACAGGAAAGGTGAGGTGCGAGAAGCAACACAAGCGATGGCTCTGAGAGGTCTGGCTTTGAGAGGTCTCAGTTCTGGTGTCAGTTCTGTGACAGATTAGCTGATTGACCTTGGGCAAGTCCCATCCTCTCTCTGGGCACAACTTCCTTCTCTATAAAATCAAAGAATGCCCTAACAGATATCTGAGAGGCCTTCTAGACTGGGTTGTCTAAGATCTTAAGAGGCTAAGAACAATTGCCCCCCCCCCCGGCCAAGTGCTCTTGGGAAACGTGTCCATTAGCCTGGTGAAGAGGTGGTGGACAGGGGTAGGTGAGACCGGTCCATAGCCTAGGACACCAAGAGGAAGAGGCTGGAGGGTGTCCTCTCTCCAAGCAAAGATGTCTGTTCAGAGCCTGACTCCTTCTCACTTCCTAGGCCAGGGAGTATCAAGCCATTTGCCTGGTAAGCAAGCAAAGAGGAGTGAGGGGCCAAATACTCATCTGCCCCTAACATGAATCTGCAAAGACACAGCACAGCAATGTTCTCAGCCTCTGGGAATTCTGCCCTGGGCCTGGAGGAGAGAGTGAAACAAGCAAAGGACCTCACAGGCCCCAGTGCTAAGCTTGATTCCAATTTGAAGCTGTTAGAACTACAGCCTGAATTCTGAGCAGCCCCAGTCTCATGGGGCTTACGGCTCCTCCTGGCTGCCTGAGAAATTATTCACTTGGATAAACCCAAATTAGACTTAGGAAAGTAGCACATTTCTCTATACCCCCTCCCTCTCCCTAGATGTCTACAGAGTTTCTCCACTGCCCCACACTTCCAAAATACCTTTCTCTCTCCCCTCAAGCCCTTAAGTCATAGCCCTGGAAACTTCTCAGGACTCCACAGATTCCTGAATTTGTCAGAGACGCTGAAGGACATACCGAAGTCTAGCAGTGCTAGAGTTGGGTGTGTGAAATCTGGTCACGGACAGAAATGACTGGCATGGAAGAAGAGAAACCCGTGGTCCTTGCAAATAAGTACCAGACCTTTCCAGCTCAATAAAGTGAAGACATTAGGAAACCTTCCTAACTTCCTACCTCCCTACTGCACTTTCTTTTAGTGAAATGCTCTCCTTCCCTATTTGCACTCTAAAAACAAAGCAAAACAAAAAAACACAGAGCTGAAGGTAGGCTTCACAGGGTCAAGGTAGGACTGACCATGACCATAGGCCCCTTCCCTTCCCGTGCCTGATTGGTGCAAAGGTAGAGACCCCTGACCCAATCTGGCCAATCAGAGTTTTTCTCCCAGGAAGTTGAAGACTGGAGCACCCAGAGACCCGGCAGTTGGAACTCACGGCATTCATTGTCAGGCCCGATCAAGGAGGTTCTACTAGTGAGCACACTAGGACCAACCTGGTTGTTCAGGTTTCCCTTTGATTCTGTGAGAAACCATAATGGCCTTCATCTTGGGTTGCCTGGAGTCAGTTTGGTTGTGTGTCTCCAGAAACATTTCATCGGTAAAAGCTCCCTTAAATACTCTTCCCCCAAACCCAGGACTTCCGCACTATTGTAATTACCTTTTCTCTTTGGCCAACTCTTCCTCTAGACCAGGATCTGCTCCATGGTGCCCTGGGCCCTGGACTGGTCTCACCTGCACCCCCTCCACCACCTGTCACCTGGCTAACTCCCACACTTCCCTCAGCTCCCAGGTGAGACATCAACACCCCTGATAAGCCTTCCCTGACCATCACCCGCTGCACCCTTTGTCTGGGTTAAGTGTGCCTGGAATGTGTTTACATAGCACAAGGTACTTCCCCTAAGGTGATGTGTTAAGTACTTACCTATCTACCATGARATCGTAGCTCCTTGAGGCAGGAGCTGTAGCTTGTTTGCTGTTCTATCTCCTGCACATAGTACAGTACCTAGAACACAGTAAGCACTCGATAAGTATTTGTGGCATGAATGAGTGAATAAATGAAGACATATACTAGCCTTCCCTCCTCCTTCCCATAATAAAACAACAGAAATTAAATTACCTGGTCCAAATTATTATTCATCTGAGAATGCAATCAGTCAACAAATTAATACTAATTGATGTGCCAAAAACTGTATTAGGCACTATGCAACTGGGATAAAGATACAAATACAAGCAAATGAGAGGGGGTAGGTCTCTCATGAGAAATATAATCTATAATAAGGGACTCTAAGTTCCATTTTGCCTGATCTGAAGCAATCTGTGCCTCCATCTTCTGTATCGTGCAAATGGATGTGTGAGAATGACCATTAATGATTTATTGGGTTTGCAACCATCTTCTGAATCAATGCGCAGAGACTTCAGAACAGTGCTCGATCCAAATGAAGTAGAAACCCTTGGGCAAAATGCTGCATCCAGGCTGGCTAATACTTTGGTCCTGTAATCCCTTCATCTCTGGCGCCTGCCTAGTATCACTACATGAGATTGCGGGTTGAGGCTCCAGGCAGGTGGCTAGGAGAGGGGGCTCTGAGTCTCTGTGTCCAAAAAGGCCTGTTGATGCCATCCTTGCTACTCTGGCAGGTGTTGAGAGGACAGAGCGACCTCCCTCCCTGCCTCCAGGCTAGCAATTAGGAGGGGGCCCAAATCGTCTTCCACAAGACGTGTTGTTGTCCCGATGTCATTTCAGCCTAAAATAAATCGCACTGCCCATCAGCCTGCTGGAGGCCGGCACTTGCTGGCAGCTCCCACCGGCTGAGAAACAGCCTACTCAGATGTGAGGACAAGTCAGCCAGCTGCAGCCAGCGCTGGGAGTGACCCTTCAGGCCCAGGGAGCAGGATTCTGCCAGGCGAGGGCGCCGTGCATGCCTGAAAGGTCCTGGCTTCAGCCTGGCACCGGCCACAGCTCTGCCAGTCTGGTCTCCTATTTGTCAAGCCCCAGCAGAGAGCAGGATAAACAATTCAGAGAGATTCAGGCTAACCACGCCATCAGCGTGGAGCCTGTTCTTCTCGATGTGCGCTCATGTTCTGACCCTGCCCGGTTCGGTCCTCCACGTCCTGCCAGGACTAGCTCAATAATCACCAGCAAGTCTCACACTCCATGCTTCCTCCCCACTCAGTCTTCCTCTCCCACGGCCCAGGACTTGTGTTTCAGAATCCTAGATCTGATCGTGTCAAGTCACGCGAAATAAAGCCTAGCGTCTATGGCCCTTCTCCGCCCCAAACTACCTTGTTAAACTCATAACAAACATTCCAGCCAAACTGGACACGTCTCCACAGTCATGTGCCTCCCCATTTCAAATGTTTTGGTCCCAGAACTTTAAGGCCCAGGTCAAGTGTCCCCCCCTTTAGGAGACTCTGCCCTCCACCCTCGCCCTGCCACCCCAGGAGCTGGAAGGTATCTCTCCTCCCTCTGAAAAATAAAGAACAGCCAGCAGCGATCATTTGCCGTTATATACCTTTCATGCATTGTCACATTTATCTGGCATGCCGATTCTATGAGGACCCCCTTTTCACAGATGAGAAAGCTGGGGTGGAGGCGGTTTGCCCAGGGTCACAGAACTCCTAAATCACAGAGCCAGAACTTGAACCCAGAACCAGCGACTCCAAAATGGATACCCTTCATTACTGTGCAACACACTCTCTCTCTCTCCCTCTTCAGCCCTAAGGGGGAAGCAGGGAGAGATCCATCTCTCTAGCAATTTTCATCGCCTTCCCAAATAAGCTCATAATCGAAGCAGTGATAACTTTATGATAAGACCATGCAGCCTTACGCAACAAGGCCCCTCACTTCTCAGAACACCCTGGAGGTTCCAGGAGAGGCCCTGGCGATGTATTTACATGATCTTATGTTTTTGTAAAACTTTCTAAAGTAATATGTTTTAAGCCCGAGTAGTGAAACCAGCTATCTCTTCCCATCCCAGCCTCCCTCCATCACACTTGGCTTCTCAGAAGTTGCCCCAGAGTGACCGTGGGACCCAGCTCAGGCTGAGGTGAACAGGGAAAGCTTTTAGCTGGGTTAGTTACATGTAATTAGTTCCCAGTTTTCCATTTAGTTAATTTACTGCTTGGAAATGACTCAGGGAGTACGCTTCCCACCCACCGTGCCAAATCACAGCACCATGACACAGGGGGAGAGGGGGAGCGTGGGGTGCTGGGGGGGGTGGGCAGAGCCAGAGGGCGAATGCGTGATGACCATGCCCATGGCTCCTCCACGGAATCTACCACAGTTCTGAAGTTGCAGGGCACAAACTGGTGGCGTTAACCCAGAAACAGGCGCTGTGTGTGTGTGGAGCCTCATGGTTTACGAATCCCAACTATGATTTATAAAAAAACAGATTTTGATCAGCTGTGTCACAAGAAAGACAGAATTCTCCTTTTATTCTCTCTTTAGACAATGACACTCCCAAACTGCGTTCCTATGAAGAAGCATCAAAGAGCATGCAACCAAAAAAACAGAGAAAATGCTCTAAGAGGTGCGCCAGTCAGCTAATTCTTTTTTTAAGTCCATTCTTTTTCTGTGGTGTTTGTGGTATTGTCAGCTTTTTAAAATATATAATTTATTATGATCTATTTTCCATTTAAAATAAATATTTGATTTTATGCCTAATTCCTTATTCACAATTTGGGGGGGTTCCTTAAATAACCTCCCTGTCAATTAAAAAGCTTCACTCTCCCAAAAACCCGGATCCGCCCCCGGAATCTCAGTAAAAACAGCACTCTTGCTATGGAAACACCTCTTCAAGTGCCCCAGCCTCTGCTTCTGTCCAGCTCTGCGCACAAGTCCCCATGCTGTGCCATGTGGCCATTCTAGGGCGACCACTGCAGTCTCTTGTACCTCTCTCGTGGTACCCCCTCTGTTTACTTCTACTTCTTTATGCTCCTGTCTTATCTCTTTCCAGCGACCACCTTGGGCCCTTGCATGTACACACTCAATAAATGTTTCAAGATGCGAGTCAGGAGGTGAAGAGCAGACCGGAGATGGGGGCAGGCGGGAGCCCTTAGGTCCGTGCACAGGTGATGGCAGAATACGTCTCTGATGTTTATCTTTCCTATACTTAAGTTGTGTGGGCAAAACATGTCCCTCTCTCTTTCCCTGTATCTCAGTCCCTGATTCTCTTTTTGTCTCTTTGATTCCCTCTCTCTCTCTCTCTCTCTCTCTAGCCCTGATGCTAACAAGGTTAAGGTGGCAGTCTTTGGGTGGAGCAGGAATAGGAACAACAGAGACGATCACAGCCCCCAATTTTCCCATCCCAGGTAGAAATTCCAAGAGAGGCACCTGCAGGGAAGGAGCATTCCAGGGAGAGGATAACTCTGACCCGGTGTGTTTCTCCATCAGCATGGCTCGAACCAGAAGTAACCCACGAGGGCCCAAGTTTCCAGAAAGCAGGGGTCAGTCTCATCGGGTGAGGTGACAGGTGACAGGTGAGGGGCGAGGTCTTCTGTAGAGGGAAGCCAAGCAATAAAATTCATTTCAAAGATCACGAGGTTTGGACCCCACCCAGGAAATGAGTCTTCTCGCCAACTAGTTGGGAATGAAAAGGACAAGTATTCAAATCACACAATTATGGTCTGGCTAAGTTAATTGTTGCATTCATTTAAATGGATTAGACATTTTAATTAGCAGGGTCTGGTTGTTTGCTGGAATTGAATTTTTGGCATGTGGGTGTTAATATGCACATGTGTGTTTGTTCTAGCGGGGCCCAGGCTGGAGCAAATCTACAATGATTGCTTTCTCCCTGGACAAAAGGATCTGGCAGCTTGGAAGGAACCAGCCTGCTCTCCACAGGCCCCAACCCTGAGCTGGAAGGAAAGCCATGACACTCTCACCTGGCTTCTGCAGGGACTCATGCAGCTGGAGAAAACATCTGTGGGCTTAGAAGCAGCAGCAGCAGGAGCGGGGGGTTGGGGGTGCAGAGGGAGGAAAGGGAAGCATATAAAGAAGAATGTTGACTTCGGAGCTTTCCTTTGGTTTATCCTAGATGTGGAAACTACAGGTCTCCCAAATGGGCCTGTAGAATGTGCGCCCCCAGGGGGCAGCAGAGCACCAACCCTGGGAAACCAGCTGCCCAGCGACTCCCTCGTGGCCAGAGATGGGCTCTGGATAAACAGGGTACGTAGTGGCAGGAAGAAAGGCCATCTGAATAGGAGAACAAAGTTTGAACCTTCCCTGGGACCTTGGGAGGCCAGTGCCAAGAGAGCAGGAAGAAGATGGTTTTTCTTGGGTACAGGGGTGTAGGAAGAGGAGAGCCGGAGCAAACTAGAGCTAGAAACAGGTTGGCATCAGTCCCAGGAGAGAAAACGGGAGTCAGGGTCCACAACGTACGGATTAGAATTCCCAAGCAGACCCAGCGAGGTGAAAAACCTGTAGTCTGAACAGAATCAAGGGTGCACCAGCCAGGCCACTCCCCCAGATGCTGACCATAAAGAGAATTAAAATATCTCTGGAGATGTAAGAAGCTAGAAAGAATGTGTTTGACAGAAGTCCCCAAGGGAGAGGACTGTAGGGGTTGGTAGAATACTTTGCTGAGCCTCACTGGGATGAGGTTTGGGGGTTGGGGGGGTTAAGATGGGTACTCAGAGATAAAAGAGGCAGAGGTAGGGCATGTCCAGGTTGTAGATAGTCACTAGACCATCCTTCTTAACGGTAGGGCTTTTATTTCACTACATGGGGTAGGCAAGTGTGGAGCCAGCCCTGAATTACTGGGGACAATAGGGGGAGGCAAAACCTGCCACCAATAGTCCCTGTTGCACCCATCCCCCAAAGCTCTCAGCTTTGCCTATAAATAAGTGAGCCAACTGGAAGGGAGTCTTGGAGCAGACTCTGCGCATACAGCCCCAGTGCGGTGGGACCCTCCTTGTGTGCTTGCCCAAGTGACCCACTTGCCGTCTGGAGTAGCAGGAGCCATGGCAGGACCCGAGCCTTTTTTCAAAAAGCTAAAGGAAACTTCCTCTGCCTTCCCCACACTGGGCTAGGGAAACAGCCTCCAACCTGGAGGCAGCAGAGAAAGAAGGCTTTGATTCCAGGATGTGTTTCACTGTCAAGTTTGCAGCTAAGCTTGAATAGCAAACTCTTCACTCCTCCGGTCAGGTTGGTCTCCCATCTGTTTTGGAGAGATGGCAATAACACCGCTCGCAGCTATACGGTCCATGGAGCCGAGGCAATGAGATTGTCTCTGGGCAAGGAGGAGATCATCTCATTTGCTTTGTCTTTCTGATCACGGGAGCAGGTAGGAGAAAGGAATGTCACGCAGCTTACTGCTTTAGGCTACAACTGACAATAACGATTATTTCACATTTCCTAAGTGCCAAAAAGCTGCTAGGTACGTAGGAACCTCTCCCCCAGTTTAGAAACCGGATGCAGCAGACAAGCACAAAACAGTTTCAGGGAAAAGCAAACGTCCAAGATCATTTTACCCCAGCCTCATGCCCCCAGATAGTTGTGTATGTAGAATATTCTAGAAAGAGAGGAGTATGGCTAAGTCTTCCATGTCTCCTGCTGGTCATTTTGGAACGTGGCTTGCTCTCAGTGAACCCGACCATGTCAAATGAGACGAACCTGAACACCCTCCACTACCACCACATCGCACCAAGATCCTCCCGAGGATGAAGGGAGCTAACACACCAAGAGCCCGCGAATAAATACTCTCTGCTCTGCTCTCCACTTCTCATCTGTGGAATGAAAAGGTTGGGCGAGATCATGTTTACAGGCTTCTACAGCCGTGCCATCAGAAGGAGTCCCAAAGGGAAACAGTCCAATTAGAAGGCTTAGGCGAGCTCCCAGCTACTGGATGTGGCCGCGCTGAGGAGGGGTGGGGGGAGGCCTGTTTCTCAGGTTAAGGAGGGCAAAGGAAGCAAGAAGAGAGAGAGAGAAAAGGCTGCAGGAACCGAGTTTAAAAGGAGCCCTTAACACGTGGGAGGTGGTTTCTTCTGAGCCCTCACTTGAAAGCAACTGAAAATGGAAAGTCTAAGCTCCTTGGGCAGGGAAGCTACTTGACCAGAGCCGTCTAGCTGCGGTGGGGGTCTTTGGGGAGCTCAGAGGCACTCTGTGAGGTCCCAGCAGAGCCCCGGCCTGGGACGGGGTTTGCAGGCCCGAGAGAGGGGAGAGCCCCCCCCCGCCCCAGACACAGCCCCCGTCGGCTGGGGAGACCCAGGGGGCTCATTCCACCACGCCCTGGATCCGGTTCAAGCCGCCGCCATCCGGCACGCTCTGAGAGTCTCTAGTGAGGCAGTGGGACTGCAGAGGCAGAGGACCTTCCTCCCTGGTGCCAGGAGACAGGAAGCCGATTTGGCAGACTCTCAAACCTCAAGCCGGGCGACAGCATCAGGAGGGAGATGGGAGACGTGCGACGTGTGGGAGTTTTATGGAGTGACGGTTATAACCCCTCCAACTCTACAGAGCTTTCCAGTTGATAGAGCCGTCTCACATCCATTACCCCATTTGAGCGTCCTGGCAGCCCTCAGAGGCAGGCAGGGCGGCTGTCATCTTCTGTTTTATAGGGAAAGAAGCTGCACTGCAAATGAGTTAGGTGACCTGCCCAAGGTCACATAGGCGCCTCCCAGCAGAGCAGGGCAATTCCAGCCACTCGGGAGGGAGCACCAGCCTGGCAGGCAGAGAGATCCAACCACGTGCCTTCTCTGCCCTTGGCCGGGCCATTTGCTTCCTCTGAGCTTCCTGTTCTTACCTGCAAACTCGGGCACTAACAACTCAGGGAGTGGAGGCAGATGATATGTGTGTAGAGCCCAAGCCTGAACAGACAAATCAATATAGCTACTCTTCTCATTTCTTCTGCTAGCATGGAAGCAGCTCATCACTTCCGCTCACTGCTTCCCGGCCCCGTGTGATCCTAGCGCAAGCTACCAGCGTCTGTGGTAGCCTCCTTCTCTGGAATGGGGGGACTGCACAGCCTAATGCCTCGTGGAGGTGTTTGCATGTTAAGTGAGAAAGCAGAGAATGCACCCAGCCCAGTGTCTGTCTTAATAAATGCAACTTTCCCTTCCCTCCCTCCCTCCCTCCCTCCCTCCATCCCTCCTTCCTTCCTTCCCTCCCTCCCTCCCTCCCTTCCTTCCCTTCCTTCCTTCCTTCCACTGTAGCATGAGGTAGCTACCTCCGCAGAACCTGCCAACAAACCCCAAGACATGAGGTGGAATTTGCAGATCCCTGCTGCCTCTTCTGCCTGGAAAACAATCATTGTTGTTGTTGTTTCTATTTACCGACTGCTTACTCACTCTGGCTGAAACACTGTTTGCATCGCTTTCCCTGCATTACCTGCTTTCATTCTTGCAACAGTTTGGAGCTATTAGCCCCATTTTATGGATGAGACAAGTAAGACAGCAAGAATTCAGGGAATTTGCCCCAGGCTTTACACTTAGTAATGGCAGAGCTGGGACTGAGCTGTAAAGCTAGAGCTCTTCACCCGCTAACCTTGAACCACCCGTGCCCACTGCCCGCAGGCTTGGGGGGCAAAGGCGCTGCTCTCCCCTGTGTCACAGAGCCACGCCCCACGAGGAGGGAGCACAGAGCAAGCTGGGAAGCACCCTGGCCCAATAAAAGGCCAGATTTAATCATTTATGCAAATTCCAGGATTCTATTTGCCCAAGAGGGCCCAGGTCAAGTTTCATTTGAGAAGCTAGAGAATGTGGATGATCCCGGAAAGCCGATTAGCACACAAAGGGATATTATCCTCTGCCTGAAAAGCCAGGCAGACACTGAAAATATGAAGAAAATTTACTCTGTGTGCAAACTATTCAATTAGAGAATCAGCAAGTGGGTTTAGGAGCAAGAATGAATACGAGGTATGGGAACCACTGCCTTGCTATCTGGGGAGGAAAGATTTCAGTGTCACACCTCCTTCCCTGGCAGCTCGATGGGTCAGGGGCAGATTAAATGTCTCACAAAAGCCCAGATGCCCATTACCCGGCACAGAGCCCAGTCCTTGGTAAATGCTCAAGAATAGCTCAATGAATGAATGAATGGATGGATGGATGAATCAATCAATCAAACAATTCTCTTACCAAGAGGTAGCAAAGAATCTGGAATGTTCTCCAATACGCCATAATCTCAGGAGACTCAGAGAGAACCCTAGTCTTTAGGTGAAATTTGAGAAATAACTTCCTTGACAGTATAAAATAAGAACCAAATGATGATAAATGAAGGAGGAAATTCCAACTCCAAGAAAGAGATTCCTAAATCTCAGACCAGGGCCAGAGGACCACAGGGGAATGGATAGAATGACACATACCATCTGAATCCTAAAATGATGAGAGAAATTGAATAGGAAAGGTTCAATCCAAGGGGTATATAAGACGTTAGCGCTTGATTGTTTGCATACTTTTCTAGACGCTGAGGTATTGGGAAAATATTTCAGCAGGATGTATAATAAATAAAGAAAAAAAAGCAGGATGCCCCCTCCTCCTCCTCCCACTTCTACTGCCCCAGGCTGACCCCACCCTAAATCTCAGGTAGTGCCCACCAAGAGAATCAACCCATCAAGATGTGTCTGTTTGCCAACTTCAGGCCCATATTTTTAAAAGCACTTCTCTTCTCAGAGGTGATGGTCACTTTATGAGATAATGATAGTAAGTACAAGTTATTTATTTTTATTTGTTTTTTAGCTTTTATTTTAATTCCATTTAGTTAACGTACAGTGTAATATTAGTTTCAGGAGTCAATAGAGTGATTCAACACTTCCGTACAACACCCAGTGCTCATCACAAGGGCCCTCCTTAATAAACCCCATCACCTGTTTCACCCATCCCCCCAGCCACCTCCCCCCCCCCCGATCAGCTTGTTCTCTATGGCTGAGAGCCGGTATCTTGGTTTGCCTCTCCTTTTTTTTCTTAGTTCATTTGTTTTGTTTCTTAAATTCCACATATGAGTGAAATCATATGGTCTTTGTCTTTCTCTGACTTATTTCACTTAGCATAATACTCTCTAGCTCCATCCATGTTGTTGCAGATGGCAAGATTTCCTTTTTTATGGCTGAGTAATATTCCACTATATATACCACATAATAGCTCAATTTAGAGGGTGCTTATTATGTGCCAGGAGCTGGGCTAGGGGCTCACATGGATTATCTCGTTTTATCCTCAGAATAACCACATGGGATTGGTATACAATTAGTCTATTTACTTATTTGACCCAGGTAACATTTAATAAACGAAAGATCCAGAACTTAAAGGCCCAAGGCGCTGAAAAGATTATGACATTCCCTCAAAATATAATGCGAAAGAAAAACAAACCCAGACCATAAAATAAATGTAAAGAAATCCCCATGGTTCTTAGGTTGCCCATGATTTTTGTTTGTTTGTTTTGATTTTGGTTTTGGTTTTTAAAGATTTTATTTATTTATTTGAGAGAGGGAATGAGCCAGGAGAGAAGCAGAGGGAGAGGAAGAAGCAAACTCCCCACTGAGCAGAGAGCCCGATGCGGGGCTCGATCCCAGGACCCTGAGATCATGATCTGAGCTGAACGCAGACGCTTAACTGACTAGCCACCCAGGCACCCTGCTTATGATTTTTTTTAAATATAAATTTTAAAAATAGTCATAAAAATACTTTAATAACTATTGGGCAACTGACCATGATGCAAACCCTGTTCTGTCTAGGCCAGGCCTGAATTCTTAACCACAATACTCCATTGCTAGGTGGACTTTGCTTTTTCCTGGCATCCACCTGCTTCCAGACCACCCGGACCTGCCAAGAGGCCGAAACATTTGTTTCTTCTCAGAGGAGATCACAAAGTAGATATTGCAAGAGGTGGTGGGGCGGGGCGGGGCGGGGGGGCGGTGATGGGCGGATGATTGAAGCTGTTTAAGCTCAAATCTTACGAAAGAGATTATAGGAATCTGTTGGTTTGCCAGCCACTTGGGCTCCTTATCTGAACCAAAGTAATCATTTGCAGAAGGGCAAGAAGGGTAAACTCATCCATCGCTGCAGCCAGTGTGGGAAGATGCCTCTCTTTACCTTCTCCAGGAGCGGACAAGATTTTGCCTGCGTAATCAGCTTCTGTGAAGGGGCTGCCACTCAGGCTTGGCTCGGTTTATAAACGTCCCTTCCTGGGAGTGGATGGGAAATGAGTGGAGGGCAGACAGGGCAGACCTGGACCTGAAGGTCCCACGAGGATGAAGCGTCAAGGCGTGCTCTGGTGCTACCTTCCTCCCACTGGACGAGCTGAGTCCCACACTGATTTGGGGGCCCAGTTTCACGGAGTGGCCCCCAACTGAGATGCACAAGTCCCAGGTAACTGGCTGTGAGAGCTCAAGTTGACTGACATGGCTCAATCCAATCCGACGGACTTCATTCTTTCTACCCTATTTCGTGCAAGGGCACTTGCCATTGTATCTGCCCTGTCCCGACCACCAGCACCACCCCTCCACCAACACATACCATCCCTTTTAAGAATCGCTCCTGTCACTCTGGAGGGGAGCGTTCCCGTGCCTGTTTGAGGAACATGATCCTGCTCCCCTCCACGGCCACGTGGCTCAGTGGGGCCAATCACACTTCTCTCCGACAAATACGGACGTGAAGAACTGGAACACAAGTTGGTGGCCCTGGAACTTAGAGAGATGACTAACGCCAGGACCGGGTGGCCCTACCCTGCCAGGTGCACAGAGGAGCAGAGGAAACTTGTCTCAGAGAAAGAGAAGAAGAGAGCAGTAGCACAGGGAGAGACAAGACCACAGAGCTGGCCAGCCTTGACAACTTTCTACTTCCAGTCTCCGGACTCCACTGCAGCCCGGATGTATGGCCCGCCCTTGGGTCCAGGCTCACCTACACCCCTATAGAGTCTCCTTCTACCTTAAGCTCCTCTGAATCTGTTTCCATTATTTGCATTCACAAAAGCAGTCTTGGAAAAGCAATTAACATTATCATTCAGATTAAGAGTCTACTAATGGTTATTGAATACCTATTATGTGCCAGGCATGGTTCCAGAAACATTGCCAGGACTCATTTTACTTATCATCACCTTCATCCAGCAACATCGTGAACATTGGTATCAAAAAGTATTTATGAGGAGCCCACTTTTGTATAACACTGGGCTAGACTGAAAGATAGTGACACCAGCCAGGGCCGTGTCTGTCCCCTGACAGTTTTCTAGACAGGCATTCTGATGTGAAGACAAATGTACAGGGCATTAAATTAAGGCACAAAGAGACAGTGAGGTATTTGCCTCATTATCAGGTTAGGAGGAAGGAGGGAGAGCGGAGCCCGGCAGAGCAGACAAGGGAACACAAGGCATTCTAGGTTGGGGATGGGGAAGGCTGAGTCCCAAGGATGGGAAATCCTCAGGTTTGCTCCATTTGGACAAGGGGAAACATAGAATGGGATATAAAAGGGGCTGAAATATTGTCAGTCCTGGGGCCTACTTCACCAATCAGCTGGTGTCTGCTTGGTCTCCGAATTCAGGCGGGAAGAACTGAGGGGAGACCATATCAGGAAGGGCTGAGAGAACAACCGTGAGAAATCCACAGTGTTGTTGTTGACCCACCTGGCAGGTCCCGGGAGGCATCCAGGATGCCAGCAACAGAAGAGAGCTGGCGGGAAGGCAGGTGGGAAGAGAGAAACATCCAAAGGGGAAAGCACCAAGTAGAGAGTGGGAGTGAAGACAGGGTGGGCCAAAGGGATCTGAAGGCAGAGGAAAGAAGCAGAGGAAGCAAAATTTGACGAGAAAAGAAGGTGCAGGCTGGGGATGCCTGGGTGGCTCAGCCGGCTGGGCATCCAACTCTTGGTTTCAGTTCAGGTCATGATCTCACGGTCTTGAGATGGAGCCCCGCATCAGGCTCCGTGCTCAGCAGGGAGTCTGCTCAAGATTTTCTCCCTCTCCCTCTGCCCCTCCCCTGCCTCTCTAAAACAAATCAATAAACCTTTAAAAAAAAGATGAAGAAGAAGAAGAAGGTGCAGGCTGGGAGTCCGAGGCAGGGAGGGGCCAAAGACTAAAAATGTAAATGGAGACAAAGAAACACCCAAGCAGAGACTTATAAAGAACCAGGGATAGTGTAGGAAGGAAAGACAGACAAAACCCTGGAGAGGGGGTGTGGGAGGCCAACGGAGCCCTAGAGAAAGGGCTCGCCATTGCCCCAGAGGACATTTTTCATTCCCTGAATCTTTCTGGCTGGAAACTTTAAGACTTCTTTTCTCTTCTTCATTCTATACATGGATAGCTGAGCACTGGGCTTTGTCATTCTTCCTTCTTCCCTGCCATTCTCAACCCCTCTCCCCGTGACCTCACCCTGGATGACTGACCCTGGAGTCTGTCCCCGCCCCGACTCTCAGCATGGTCTTTATCCAGGTCCCAATGACAATAATCTCTCCCATTTATCTACTGCTTTACAAAGAATTTATGAGACGACCTCTGACCCCCCCTAATTGCTCTGTGAGTTAATATTACTATCCCCATTTGACAAATCCATTCATTCATTAAGCCAATATTTCTTAAGAACTGTTCCCGGTTCCATGCTCAGAGCTAGGGATTCAACACTGAACATGACAGGTACAGCCCCTGTCCTGGACCCACGGAATATCAGACAACTAATTACAGCTGTGACAAGAGCCACAAGGGACAAATAGAGGTTGCCGTGAAAATCTCTGACAGAGGGTCTGATTTCATCAGAGTATCTGGGAAGTAACGTTTCAGCTGAGCTCTGAGGGAGTAGAGAAGCTGAAGTTTGGAGAGGTTATCAGAACTGTGCCAGGCCCAGAAGCTGCAGATCTGAGCCCAGAATTGTCATCTTGTAATTCCACGTGGGACTCTGCCCTCCACCGCTGCTTCCTTGGGTAGGCCATGCTGCAAGGCATGGAATATACAGAGGCACAACTCTCTCGCCTTCAGGGGAGTTGCCCTTGTTCCAGAATGCAGTGGCTTTCTCTGGGCCTCTCACATCAAGCCAAACTCCTCTGCCTGCATCCCCAGCCCTCCATCCATAATCTAGCCAGCCCCACAGCTCATCCACCCTTTCTCCCTCACTGCTCCACGGCACATGTGTTGCAAACTAGCGAAGCCTTTCTCTAGCCCTGGCATTTTAGCAGTAGATGTCCGCTGAGCCATCACAGATGACTCTCCTCATTGACCCAGGCCGTGGGGGCATTCTTGAATTCATTTGTGTATCTATTCATTCCTGTAACACTCGGAAGCCTCTGCTATTCGCCGAGGGTACATCCTGCTCACACTATTTCTCCTCCTTGAATTTTCCTTTCCTTTGCTCTGCACTAAGCTAAATCCTGCTCACCTTGAGCCTCATCTTGCCCATCTTTAGGGCGTAAAGAACCCAAAGCCAGAACACTGGTGTCCAAGTCAAGCTATAGCTTGAATTTTCGCAGCCTTGGTGGCCCCACCTTCCAAACGGCGGAAGAATGAATGCCAGCAACAGAATGTTGGCCGAAGAGTTAAAATGCCAAAATAAGACGAGTTTTTGTACACTATATAAGTTGTTGTACCCGATTAAGGAATACAAGTTGACTGCTTGACCTCTAGCTCACCCGGAGCTCTCTCTTCTCCACACCCCTCCCTGTTCCTACATACTCAACACAAAGCCACAATCATTGTGCTGGTCTTCTTTCCTCAACTAGATGACAAGCTGTTGGAGGCGTGAACACACCATCCTCTTTTGCATCGTCCACAGTACCGAAGGAAGAACTTGGCGTTCAGGAAACCAGGTTTGTGGATTGAGCTCTCGTGTAAGCACAGTGTCCAGGGAGTGTCTGCCCCAGCCTCACAGAAAGGGAAGAAGGCAGGCAGAAGAATTCCTATTTGGGCCCCTGGCCGGCAACCGCCCAGAGCAGACACCTGTGGGGCTGTCAAAGAGGGGGGCAGCCCGGTTCTCCATGTCATCTGACCTCAGGGTACCCAGGCCCCAGAGCTGCCAGGGGTGGGGGGGGCCAGGACAACCATACCTTGGAAATAAGAACCACCAGCCAATAGATTGGTTGGAGGATGTACCTTGTTTTTCTAGCAATTGTTGAAGTTCCTGTTCCCTTTGCCTGCCTTGCTGAAGCTTTTCTCTAGCCCTGGGATTATAGCAATAAATTTCCATTTAGCCATGACAAATGACTCTGGTGTTTCCTGCTCCCTCCGCCCGGCCCTGCCTCCTGGTTCTGACTGCTCCCTCCCAGAGGCAGTGCAAGGGCCTTTTCTGCAGGTGACACCCGCAGGTCCTGGCATTTCCAGGCCTCAGCAGCGGGGATCGGCCCAGAAGAGGCTGATTGTGCCCCTGAAGTGGGGAGAGGCCAGGGTGGGGGACGGATGAGGAGCAGAGGGAAAGAAGACTGGCTCGCAATGTGGACCAGCCCTCCCTAGGTAGAGTCATTGAGGATGCAGGCAAAAGCAAGAAGAGGAAATGAATGTGAATAATAAGAGTCTGATGGGAAAGGGGGAGGGCAGAGGGGAAAGGAGGAAGAGGCAAAGATGTTCATTAGTTGCACTGATTCAAGGGGAAAGACGAGTGATTAAATAATTCGCCCCCAAGGAAGAGCTCCTGCTCCTGCCTTCCTTCCTTGGCAGGAGGCAGAGATAATTTCTTAGCCGAGTGGCTCTGCCTTGCTCTATCTAAGCCGGGGTGTGTAAGAGGAGGGGGTGCTGAAGAACGGGGCTCCACAGCCAACTCTCAGCGATGCATACTAATTGGGGCCTGCTTGGGCAACATCCCAGAGTGGATGATCCCCCTTACTGTCTCTCTCCGCTTTAGAATTTATACTGCAGCATAGGTAAGCTCAGCTCAGGTAGCCTCTACCATAACATCCCCCGGCCCCTGAGCACAGGCCAGGAGACTGAGGGGGCCAGGAGGGGCAGGTGGAAGCTGGCATGGGCTGGAAAGGTTCCCATCTTCAAAGTGAGCAATCGGGGATGCCTGGGTGGACCAGCTGGTTAAGCTTCTGCCTTCGGCCCAGGTCGTGATCCCAGGGTCCTGGGATGGAGCCTTACATCGGGCTCCCTGCTCAGCAGGGAGTCTGCTTCTCCCTCTGCTTGCCGCTCCCCCTGCTTGTGTGCTCATGCTCTCTTTCTCTCTCTCTCCCCACCCCCCCCAAAAATAAATCAGTAAAATCTTAAAAAAAAAAAAACAAAAACAAAGTAAGCATGCAAGGGGACCTGAGATAAACTCTAAGTCCAAGGGTGGAAGTAACCTAATCAGGTCAAGGTTAGTGTAAAACCTAACGCCAGGTGACCTTCAGGTCACCTGGCTCTCAGAAGCAAGTTTTTGTCCCATCACGCAGCCACTGGTTCTTCCAAAATCAGGTGCTGCAGAGAGGAAAAGATAGGCTGAGGGAAGGAGACATTCACATTGACGGGCAGAAGAGCTCTTTGGGGACCCGCCCCCAACCTATATGGCAGAAATCAATCAGAAAGCATTTACTGATCAGCTACTTTATGCTTCATCCCTTTCAAGGCGCCATGGAGAGTGCAGAAGAGGAATAAAACAGGGAAGCACCTAATACAGCGTCTGGTCCACAGTCACATCATTGGTGCTCATTATACATTTGCTGCATTGCACTGCATTGAGCCGTGATAAAAATATTCAGTACTTACTGGGTGCCTACTGTGTACCAGGGACCCTGTTCCAAGCTCCTCTCATGCATTCATCTTATTCAATCCTCCCCACTACGTTAGAAGTCGGAACTTCTACCTACCCTTTCTCGGATAATGAGACTAAAGGGCAGGAAGGTTAAGACCCAGGTCTCCCACCTGCTAAGCGGTGGCCGGACTGTGCATTCAACCTCGAGGTGATAGAAGACACAAAACACCCATATTCTATGTCCCGCTGTGGCACTCATAAGCTGAGGGACTCGAGCTCCGCCAGCGAGTTACTTAACCTCTCTGAACTCATTTAAGGAATGACCACCTCACCTTGCTGCTGGGAGGGTTAGTCAGCTCTTGCCTAGCAGAGCCCTGAATACTCACTGCCCACACCGAGTAACACTTGTTCCTTCAGGAGCTCCGTGTAGGGAAAACGGACACGGGCATGAAACCAAAATGAACAGGGCCTCCACTTCCTTACCAGCGAACTCGGGATGCTGCTAGGACCTACCTCATAAGGCCGTGTGTTGTGAGGATAGACTGAGTTCATAGAAGAAAGCACACAGGAGAGAACCTGGCCCAGAGTAGGCACTTAGCAAATGGTAGCTCAGACCACGGTTACTAGCACTTTATCCTCGCCATTATTATTACTGGTTATAGAGATGGATTATGACTGGACTTCAGAAAACTGGGCTGGAGGGCTGAAGAAAGCTTTACGCAGGGTCCAGGCTGGGCCGGGAGGGATGGCTAAGATGGAAGGGGCAGTGGGACGAGCCAGGGAAATGGGATTCCTGCCTCCTTGTGGGCAGTGGGAGTGTCTGTCCAGGCCTAGAAAAACGCACACGCTGCCTCCCCCTCAAACTGGGGCCAGTAGAATAGTAACAAAGGTCCTCGGTGGCCTGGCCTTAGGACCACCAGTCCTGGAGAGGTGTCTGGCCTTCCTGAGAAGTGATCAAATCAGCTGGTCTGAGGCTCTCAGAGAAATAAGAAAGCTGCTTCCCACGAGCCACGCAAGGCCACCCCCCCTCCCACTGCACCCTTGAAAAGAGCATGCTACCCTTCCCCAGAAGCCCCTCACATGGGTCCGGAGCCCCACTTTCTCTCCTCCCCTCACCTCCCCTGAGCCCCAGCCAAGTTGGCAACTATCGCTGGCTGCATGTGGGATTTGTGTGCTGTTTATGGTGCTGGCTTATTCTTCTTGAACCTGAAAGCTTTACTGGGTATTAAATCCCAGCATCGGGCTGCTGTTTTTGCTCCCTAGTGAAGGAAGGAGAGAGAGCTTTAATGCTCTGCAAAAATGGGGGCCTGAATCATTTATGAACAGGCATCACAGGAAGCCCAGAGCCAATGCTAGGACAAAGACTGCATCCAGAAGGAAAATGTTTGTTGTGGCAGGTCTGGCTCTGCCCTCACTCCATCAATCCAAAAGCCCTTGTTAGCAGGATCACGTGAATTGTCCCCTTCGTCATTTAAGGGCATCCTGGAGATGGGGGAATGTTTTGAGGGACGTCTGCCCACTGTATTCAGACAAAGCCCAGAGCAAGCCATCATCTTTCTGTGAGAAGGGAGAAGCTGTGTCCTGGCTGCTATGGCTTATTTAGCCTTAGCTTTGTTCTTCTTGGAATGTTTTAAAATGGCATGTTACTTTCTGGGGGGCTGGCCCACCAGGCCTTGGGGGAAGCCTGCTGGCAGGTGGGCTCTTTCAGTTGAACAAACCCAAGTGGATCGTGGATTCCGGGCACTCTCCTCCAGCCTCAGCTTCAGATGCAGAGTCAAACAGCTTCTCTGATTTATTTTTTGCTTGCGGCCACTAGGTCAACCCCTTCGGTAGAAAGGTTATCGGGAAACAGAATGTTTCATTTTAGAATCATGGAATTATAATGCCAAAAGGAACAGAAGAAAAACAGAACCAGATGAATATCAGGAGCATCTGGGGGCAGGCCCCTCTCCCCTCCACACCACCCCCTTCCCTCCCTTGTCCCCAAGCAACTTTATAGTCATGCAAATGAAAAGGCAACTTTCCTTTTTGTAAGTGAAAGGCCTTTGTAATTTCCAGCCACCATGAACTAACTGTCCACTTCTGACTCGTGCCCTTGTGGTAGCGGAGATCCAGAAATACAGAAAAGGACAGAGCTACCCCAGAAAGGTCGTGGCGAGGCTGGTCTGGAGCCCAGGTCAATGTCTGCCCGATCCTTCAGCACCCCTCCAAGCAATAGCGCAACCCAAGTAAGACTGAGAAGTCTGCTCTCAGAGCACCGGACAGGACTCTCGGCACCCGAGAAAATGAAGCCATCTCCCTGTTCCGCTGACCTCACAGAGATGTTAGGAAACAACATGGAGGTAGTGCTGGCAATGACCCCTTATATTCTGGAAAGCAGGGGCCCTCACTTGTGCTCTGGCCCTATCACCAACCACCTGCAGGACTTGGGGTGACTGCCCCTTCCTGCCCTTCAGTTTCCTGATCCTAGCCATGAAGGAGTTGATGACTCCCGAGGCCTCCGCAACTCTGCGATTCTCGGCTGGCCCCCATCCCTGGGACTGGGTGGACTTTGGAAAGCCCTGAAGTTGAAGGGGTGGGGAGAGGGTGAGCATCGGGGGGGGGGTGTCTGTATAGCCTGCCCCAAGGGAGACATCCCCACCGTCAGCAGGAGTCTGGTGCCAGCAGCTGAGTGCTAAGGACCGTTACCCACAGACTCCTCCCAGTCTGGGTCCAAGCAGTCTTTCCAGCAGCAAATGGAACATTCCAGAAGCAAGAATTGCCATGGTTCTCCCTTGGGCTCAGGGCTGAGGCTCAGGGGACAGTCAGGTGGACCTGCCCCCCAGAGATGAATAGCGTCCCCTTCTTCCTACTTGTCAAAGCTTGAAGCTCCCTCCCAAAAAACTTCCAAGGAACAGTCAGTCACCAAATGCCAAATCCAAGTTGATCTGGAGCTCTTGCAGAGTTTGAGTGGTGGCTTTGGCAGGTAGAGGGAGTGGGGAGAGAGGAGGGTGTCCCAGGGGCTGGGAGGGGCAAGAGCACAGAGCCCTCAGCCCAGGGTAGAGAGCAGGATCCTAGAGTAGGTCCTAGAGGGTGTATCCTAGGGACAGCCCGAGAACTGAAGCCAAGAGAACTCTGGAAGCACAAGAGGCTGACGCACAGAGAGCTGAGAGTCTGGGCAGGAAAATGAGGTTTGGGCAGACAGCGGCCTTCAGCAGAGAGCACAGTGATGCACGGAAAACACTGTCACAGGAGCTAGAACGGAATGACTCTCCCGCCACCCGGCCCCCAGCCCGGGGCCTCAGTTCATCATCTGAGAGTGAGCCGGTCAGGAGACTCCTCAGGAGGCCAGCCCATGGGCAGCACGGCCGGTGGTGCTCCCCAGCCCACAAGCCCAGTGGCAGTCTTGCTTTGCCACTTGGGGGAAAACATCTGCTAAAGTCCCCTTTCTGGGCCTAGGTTTTCTCCTCTGCCACGAAAGGGACCGGACTAGGTGGTGCCCAAAGCCTCTTCCAGCTCTGACATTTTGGACTTCTGTGATTGATTAAATAAATAAATAAAATTGAAACAATAACAAAAGACAGAGAGGAAAAGAGGAAGGGGGGAGAGATAAGCTTGAAAAAGAAGAAAGAAGAACAGCCAGGCCAGCACAGGACGGGGAGGCCTGTCAACCTCTTAGGGCGGTTGAGCTTTGGAGAGTGGGCTTAAGACCTTTGGAACTGGTGCCCTCGGTTGCATCAAGAGGAATTAACTTGCCAAGGCCTGGGACTTTTGTATAAATTTTCAGCCCAGTCACAGGAGGCCAAGGGTCAACTGGAGCCTTTGGCCTTTAAACCTAGAGATTGCTCTGAAGGCCCCCGGCAGACCCAGTCCCCTACTCTGGAGAGCTCAGACTCAGAAGAACAGAGGACACTCGCTCCGCTAATTATGTTACAAGAGAAACCTCAGAGGTTCCTGGGCCTGTGGCCATAGCCAAAGTCTACAGCTCAAGCTGAAGTGGGGCAGGGCCAGCCCAGCCGGGAGGATTAATGACAGTGATTGAATATTTTATAAGTGGAATATTGTGTATTTTCCAAAACCAAACGGAATGTCATTTTTTTTTTTCCCAAGAGGGATGGGGAATATCACTGTCCTCGTTTCCCATTCAAACCACATACACCATGGCAAGCAAGATGAATGGGACTGGGAGCTTCCTGGAGAGAAGGGGAGAGGCAGAAAGAGAAAGAGAAGATCCTTCTTTGCTTTGTCCGGTCCCTGCCAATCTGGCCCCACGTTGCTGCCTCCCTCATCCCCTAGTTCTTGAACCCACTATCCCCTGGACCACTCCAGCAGCCAACTGGGGATACTTCTCCTTCCCCGACCCCCATAAGGTCTCTGTACTGCACGGAGATTAAACCACAAAGCCACCTAATCCATCCCTCTGTTTCCAAGAAACACAGAGCATCAGACATGAAAACTTTGCTCCCAGATCTCCCTTCGCGTTCTAAGTCCGAAGTCTTGTTTTCTTTCAGAATGCCTTCCTTTGGTCTAACTGAAGTCCATCTTGCTGCAGATGAAGGACATGACCTCTAAATGTTGACTTTTGTGCAGAATGAACTCTAACTGGCCTCCTCCCTTGGAATGGAAGCTCTGCCTGTTCTTGCTGTGAAAGTCTTTGGGACCCTAGATCTAACATTGCCTCCTAACTCAGCCTCTTTAAACGCATTATTGGCCTGTGCGAATGGAACTATTTGGTTAGCGCTGGAATGGTGAGAGGCCCCTTCCTTTCTCAATACCCTATTACATGCTCCAAGGCCACCCACATGCTCTGCTACTTTGCATTTGCCCTGCAATCTTTCATGCCAGTTGACTTTTCATCTCCAAATCCCTTTTCACATTAAACACAAACCCACACACTCTGTCCCATTTTCCTTTGAAATAAATCATAAGCCCATGCCAGAAACGACTCAGGGTGTTCTCTGGAATTTGTAAACAGCATTAAAGTCTTGTGGGAAATGTCACAGAGTGTTGGTCTGAATTTATTAAGTAATTTCTCAGCTTAAAATATATCTTTCCAGCCTGCTGTCTGACAACATTTACCTCTAATGGAATTTTATCCACTCTTGATCACTGAGCACACTCCCACCCCAGAGTGCAGATTCCCCAGCTCCCCCTGTTCGGTTCTCCAGCTGGGTAGATTTCAGACATGGTCACCATGCCCCCGCTCCTCAGAAGGCAAGCACCAGGACTCTGGCTGTTCCATATTTCTCAGGACACAAGTACACCATCACACCACTCACACAGGGAATGTAGCTGAAACTTACAGACATATTCAAAACAGCCACTTCTGGCTCACACCAGCGTCCCGCCAGGGAATGGCTTGAGGGAAGAAATTTAGTCTCCCCAAATCTCCATCAACCCTCAAGCGACCCCACACAGACTATCTGAAGTAAAGCCGGGACTTAGTGCACAAAATAGCTTCAAGATGAGTCCCCTCGTCTGCCTCCTCCTCTTCTACCAACTGTCATCCATCAGCCCCCGCTTTATGGCCATTTTGGCACTGTCTTTGGGATTTCGAACTTTGGTTTCAGTCAATCAAATTACACATCTGTAAGAAGCAGCTGCTACGTACAAAGTGAAAACAAAGTGAGGGAATGAAGAGGCCACCAGCTTATGTCCTTCCCAGATGGGCCCCAGGCACTGTCCTCCAGCGGTGGCCTCAGGTCTCCTTGGTTCCAGGACCCAACCTGCCCAGACACAGAGCGTTTCTGCAGTATCAGCCCAGCTTCCCTCGGGGCCTAGATTGGTCACTGTGTTCTAAGCCCAGCCTCCAGAGTGGTTAATCCCAAGCTTGTCACAACCCAAATGTCATCTTCTCTCTACTCTGCACTTACACAGAAGACAGTACAACATACTGGTCAAATATCAGACGGAGTTGGAATCCCAGTTCTGCTATTTACTAGCTGTGTGATCTCAGCAATATTACTTGCTATTGTTTTATTATCTAGCTGTCAGCGTCCCCTTTGCTTCTCTTCTTCTGGTTAGACATACAAGCTCCTCAGTCTCTGTAAACTGTTTAATGACTGGTGGTAGGGAGAAGACCAGTAGAGGGCTGCTCATGCTGAGGTGTGACCAACACCTGCTTCCAAATGGGGCTCTTCTTGAATACCCTACTCTGGGGTTGCAGGGACATTTTCAGCTCTCAAGAGGTTTGCATTTCTGGAACTGAAGGTAAAAGCTGCCCACCCTGCCTTCCTGTCAAGAGACTCCAAGGAGGGCATCTTCACGTGGTGAGTGAGGAACAGGGCAAGGGGAGCTGAAGGTCTTCGGAGATACTGAAGTTCTGTTTCTGAGGGCACAAGCTTTATTGAGGTGCAATTAACAAATAAAGTTGTAATATATTTAAAGTGTACAACATGACGATTTGATATGCATACGTAGTGAAATGATCTCCACAATCAAGTTAATTAACACATCCACCACCTCACACAGTTCCTCCCCCTGCCCTTTTCCTGGTGAGAATGCTAAAGATCTACTCACACAGCAAATTTCAAGTGCACAGCACAGTATTGTCAACTGTAGTCACCATGCTGTATCTTAGATCCTCAGAACTTATTCATCTTCTGACTGGAAATGGATACCCTTTGACCAAACTCTCCCCCTTTCCTCCACCTCCCCACCCCTGGCAAGCACCACTCTACTCCCTGTTTCTATGCATTCAACTTTTTAAGTTGAAACTAGTTTCAAAGGCCAATCCCAGAACAGAAGTTACTAGCAAGGAACAAGAAATCTGAGACAAAATATCAACCTACTAAACCCCACTGGGCCAGGTTAAGAAGCCAAGTATAGAATGTGAAATTTGAAATTTTCGATGAGAAATGTTGTCCTGTTCTAGGATATATGCTCTATTTGAATATACCCCTTCTCTAGTCTAAGAACATGCCTCCCAAGGAGATAGGATAGCAGGTGCATGTGCTGAAAAATGTTTTATTTGGGGTTCCTTTTTATCTGGACTCAAGACAGTACCCAACCTCCTGTTTGACAACATCGTCTTAAACATGTTACAATTAATTATACGACTTTTCTTCACATCACGTTTTAATTTGGGAAGACGTGGGAGATTTTCAAATTGGTCTAAACTCACTAGAAATACATTGACAAACTCAGAGCGGGTTAGTTTTGTGTATTCTAAACTCATCCTCTTTTTTTCCATTTCAGAGGATGGCTTTCTAATCTTGTCTCCAACATCGAAAGGCTATTTTAAGCCAATTGGGAGGCGGAATACGCCATACAGTATTGGTTTACTTTATACTTTGGATTTTTAAATCAGTGTAAGGAATTAGGAGACTATTTAAAATGTTTAAATGCCCCGAATAAACAGTAAGAGTGAGAGGATAGTCCCCTATGTCAAGACAAGCGCTCAGACAGGTAGCAGGCAGGACAGGGTCCTGGGAGCCCAGAATGAGGAAGCCTGACCCAGGCGGTGAGAGTTTCTTCCTCGGGACTGTAAAATCCAAGTTAATGAGCCAAGCTACAGAAACCACAGAGAGCTGGAAGACAGGTAGGAAGGTCAGTCAAATGCAAACAGGCCAGAGCTGAAGATAAACCTAGGATTGATTATAAATCAATTAAACCTACCAGCTCAAATGAAACAGCCAATTTTGCATTTGACATTTATGAGTATTTTTGTTAATTACAATTGTTATTGGTACGTGTGTGTCTGTGTCTACGTTCTCAGAATGTTTTTCATTTGTATTTTCTCAACTTTCATTTGGAAACTTCTTTATCTTAAAAAAAGAAAGAAAAGAAACATTTTTTAAAAAATGCATGTGGTATTTCCTGTCTGTGGAGTTGGTTTTGCAAGTCATGGCCCCAGGGAAAGTTGTTGTTCAATCTTGGTCTGCATCGGAATCCCTGGGAGACCCTGAGGCAATATGGCTGGGCATCTGCACTTCCTATAAGCTGCTGGGTGAGTCTGAAAATCGCTAAAGCTTGAGAACCATCACCCCAGAGGCCAGCTCCCTCCACACCGTGTAAGGGATGTGAGTAACCGCCACTTCACGCTCTCCCTCCCACGTCTCTCCTTCGTTCATACCTGGGAACCCATTAAAATAGAAGGACAGTCACGTTATTGGAAAGAACCCCTTGGGATGTTTTTCCTAACCTCAAGTGACTTATCTGGAGCACCCGGTAGCAAGAAAGAGCATATCCAGGGAAAGGTGCTCACTAACACCAGGCAACCAGGGATGGGGGTGAGGGTGGGTGACATCATATTTGGGCACACAACCAGGGCGTCAGACAAGTGAAGGCTAGGGCTGCATTGGCCAGAGCAGGCTTTATAATGAAAATGAGTCTTGAAGGGAGCCCTAAAAGATGGGTACCTGGAGGCACGTCACAGGGTAAGGGAAGGCTGCAATGAATGTGGGGGTGCCGGGCAATTATCAGGGTTCCTCTCTCACTCGGCAGTAGTACTACACTAATTAAAAGTTGCCTTTGGCTCCCACAGGCACTATCTAGTTAAAGCTCAAAGAGGAGGAATTTTTTTTTTAAGAGTCCATAAAATTTAGTACCAACTTAATTTTTATTCACTGTAAATCAATGCAGAAACCAGAATAGACCTAACACATTGTTGCTGAGCGTGTTTTGGAAACACGACACATTCTTGGCTGGAATCAGAAAGGTGATAAAACTAAAGGAGAGGTCGCAGGCCTCCAATCCCACTCTGGTTACGGTTCTGCCCCTGCCCCGTCGCAACAGGAACGTCTCCAGGAATAGGAAGTCAGCAAACCCCAGAGTGATGGATGTAGGGTCAATCAAATTTGGGGGCTCAGTAGGAAGTATATACAGTCCCAGCCCTAAACCAGGGTAACTGGACATCTGCCACTGGTTAGTTTAGAGACCCCTGATGCCCACTCTTCCTCCCAGTGATGCCCCTCCCCACAGGGGGGCAAGTCCGCAGGACTAAGGCACGTACCCACCAAGAGTCTACGACCTCCCTTCTAAACAGCACTCTGGGTATCTATTCTCCATTGTAGACTCAAAGCCATCTTAGGCACACAGTGACACAGGCAACTCCAGAATGCCAATTCTGAGATGAACCATGGGCGGCTTGATGGACAGAACAACAGGAAGTCAAAAAAGGACGAGGAGAAAGGACACTTCTAAGAAAAAAAATCTAGAACGACAGATGAGGAAGCATAGAAAACAAATTGCAACGGGCAACCAGGAAGATAACAACTGAAGAGTACAGTTCTGCCTGAGAGAATCTAAGAAAGAAGGAGATGATGAGGGAAATGGCGGTTGGGGGACAGGGCCCTGGAGGGATTTAACAGAGACCACCGACACAGGAGAAAATGTTCAAGAGAACCCCAAAAGGACTCCAGCAGGGCAGCTAACCTGCTTACGAGGAAGGACCTGGAACCCAGAAGGACCCAGTGGTTCCAAGGACCATGGTTGGCCAGGGGTATAAAAGTCCATCTCGTACGTGAAGCATGGTCAAGCTGCATTTAACAAGCCAGCTGGGTGCTTGTGGTTTACCTCTTTCTCCCTGCATATACCTTGAAACCTGGAACTCCTCTTGCTGGAAGGAAAGAGAGTTTGCTGGTTCGACATGACTTGTGCATTTGAACCATGAAGGAGCCACAGGAGGGAGCAGGCCACAGTCCCAAAATTAAAGTCTAAACAAATAAACAAACAAAGAAACAAACAAAAGAACAAGAACAAGCGTCCAGGTTCCTAGACGTGGAAGCGATGGACGTGGCCAGGGGGACTGTCCATTGCTGCCTCTGTGCTTTTATGCGTACTTTTATTTATCTAAGTTAAATGATGGTTGGGGAAAGGGGTAGGTCTGTTTTGTTCTAGAATCCCCCACCTTCACCTTGGATTAACTGCAGACACCTTGGATATCATAAAACTAACCCTGGAAGCCATAAAACTGTACATGCGGGATGCTATGTACCCAGAGCTAGAGAGATGAATTGATATGCAAATCATAGAAGAGGTGAAAAATGAGGAACAAAGAGAAATAGTTAAAAAGTGTCCCTGGGGAGAAGAAAATTTAGATGGAAAAAAAGACACGGAAACAAAAGCAGTTAGATTTTTTTTTAATGGAAGGAAAAAGCAAAGAAGGAAGAAGGAGGGAGGGAAGGATGCAAGGAGGGAGGGAGGGAGAAAGGGAGGGAAGAAGGAAGGAAAGTGTAGGGGGAAAGAGGCAGGGAGGGAGGGAAATGAGCAGGTAGGTAAACAGGGGAGCGAGCAAGGCAGAGAGAAAATAAATGTTCTCTAAGTAAAAATATCCTCATCCACATGAAAACAAGGGTATGTTCTGCATTTCATTCAACCTCTTTGTTGGTTGTTTGGTTTGCAAAAGCAGCAGGGAATGTCAAACAGCTGTTTTTACAGCTTCTGTCACTTTGTCAAAGCCAGCCTGTGCAGTCTGACTGCCGGGCACCCCCAGACAGCAGCAGACAGCCACGCGGGTGGCTCAAGGGGCTCCAGGAGCAGATGGGCCGCGTCTGCAGGCGGCGTGGCCAGAGTGGGCGCCTGGCTCCCACCACGTTCCTCAGAGCCAGGCCCGGGACCCCTGGGAGCACTGCTGGAGAGAGATAAGCAAACACTGGAGGCAGCATTTCTCTTTCCTGATTGAGAGGAAAAAAAAACACCTAGTTTCTGACTGAAGGAAAAAACAAAAGCACCTAGGGATAATCTTCCTTCTGTGGAAACAGCACAGAAACATAGAACGCAAAATCAGGTGCGTGGACTCGGGGTCCAACTCTACCGTTTGTGAGCTATGCGACCTTAGGCTGGTTGTTCCACTTGGGAAAGTCTCGGCCTTCCCCACTGACAAAATGGGGATAATGCTTCACAGGGTTCTCAGGAGGAATAAAGAAGGTAATGGCATGGCCTACAGCCTAGGACAGAGTCAGCAGTCAGTGGATATGTTAAAACCCCGTGTTGAGCTCAAAAGAGAGAGAGAGAGAGAGAGAGAGATGACATGGAGACAGAGACAGATCAGCAGAGAGATAGATGGTAGAGATACAGAGAGAGAGAGGGCCATCCAGGAAAGTCCCCCAAAGGAATGTTTCGTTTCTGATAAAAGCAGGAAGGGCCTTCTCACGGCCTTTCCTCTCCACCCACTCTCGGCCAATAGTGAGCCCATTTGGAAATCGCACACCTGGACTCTCCTGTCTACCTTCCCCACCCCCCCCCAAATAAATCCTCCAGCAGCACCCTCTTAACCCTGCCAAGTCCGACAGAGGTCTCCAGCACAGCAGGGGACCCCCCAGGACGGCGGGGCCTGTGCCCCCCCCCCCCCCCCGCCGCAAGTCACCATGCAATGTCATGCTGCCTCTGTGCCGGGGTGGGAGGGGAGGGCCACACAGGGGAGAACCACCAGAAAGGGGAAGAGACGAAAGCACCAGATTATAAGGGAGGAGAGCAGCGGGTCAAAGGTGAGGTCAAGGCCACAGTCAAAACTCAAGGGGTAGGGCTCATCTAAGCAGCCCTTCACAGGGCTCCTGCCAGCTAGTCAGCAGGCTTGTCTTCATCATTCTCATCCCAGAAGACAATGAGCACTCCCCCGGGGCCTTGGAGCATTACCCAGGTCTGCCCTCCTCACTGACACTGTGCCTGGTGGGCTGAAAGCATGCGCTTGACCTGCTTCCAGGAGGCCTTTGGAGCCTGCTCCCACCGCCACCTTCCTTGGGCCCACCCCTAACACTCACGGGGCCAAGAGCAAGAGGCTTAAACGTTATAAATCGAGCTAACAAACTGTTAGATAAAATACACTCTATCCTTGACAAATGCACCATCATAAGCCTGGAAAGTTTTCCGGTGAAATTCTCAGCCTCCTTGGAGCTCTGCTCTGGCACATCTCCATGTGCTATGGGGAGACATGACTTCTAGCCCCCAGCCTGACCCCCACCTCTTCCCACACCGGCAGCTTCGGTCTCACCCATATGGGACCACACACACATACATGTGGACCTCCAGCCCACCTGTCCAAGCTCTGACCACACTCCTTAATGACACAGGCCATCTTTAAGGGGTGTGCTGGAATGGAAACCCACACAGACGCTAGAAGCCAGCATTCGAGCAGGGAATTCCTGGTTACCTGAACTACAGTGTAGAGAGGCGGCCACAGGTCTTGGAAGGGCATATCCTCTCGGCCCCAGGGATTCCTTGCCCCTCGGGGAGGGTTATGGCAAGAAGAGGGCTAGAGTGGGACCCCCTGAAGTGCAAGGTCTAGAGCAGAGGCCCATTGCTCAGAGCATCCTGCATCTTCATCAAGATCAATGAGATGCCACCCACACCCGTCAGAATGACTAAAATTAACAAGTCAGGAAAATGGCTAAAATTAACAAGTCAGGAAACGACAGATGTTGGCGAGGATGCGGGGAAAGGGGAACCCTCTTGAACTGTTGGTGGGAATGCAAGCCGGTGCAGCCACTCTGGAAAACAGGGTGGAGTTTCCTCAAAAAGTTGAAAATAGAGCTACCCTAGGACCCAGCAATTGCACTACTGGGTATTTACCCCAAAGATACAAATGCAGGGATTCGAAGGGGCACCTGCACCCCAATGTTTACAGCAACAATGTCCACAATAGCCAAACTGTGGAAAGAGCCCGGATGCCCTTCAACAGATGAATGGATAAAGAAGAGGTGGTATATATATAACAATGGAATATTACTCAGCCATCGGAAAGGATGAATACCCAACTTTTACATCAACATGGATGGGACTGGAGGGTATTACGCTAAGTGAAATAAGTCAATCAGAGAAAGTCAATTATTATATGATCTCACTCATATGTGGAATTTAAGGAACAAAACAGAGGATCATAGGGGAAGAGAGGAAAAAATAAAACAAGACGAAATCAGAGAGGGACACAAACCATAAAGAGACTCTTAATCATAGGAAACAAACTGAGGGCTGCTGGAGGGGAGGTGGGTGGGGGATGGGGTAACTGGGTGATGGGCATTAAAGGAGGGCACGTGATGTGATGAGCACTGGGTGTTATATAAGACTGATGAATCCCTGACCTCTGCCTCTGAAACTAATGTAATACATTGTGTTAATTAATTGAATTTAAATTTGAAAAAATGAAAAAAAAAAACCCATAAAAGATCATGAGGCATGCCAAACAGCATGGCCGTGCCCACCCTGGGCAGCATGGAGAGCATCTCCACGGGGCGGTTTGCTCCCCGCCTGGGCTCTCCCCACAGCCTCCCAGCCACACTCCTGCTGGCTTCAGCCAGAACCTCGGAGTCACTCAGGCCCAGAACTCCTTTGGGAAGGCACTGCTGGGGCCGAGAGGGAGAGCCGGGCTGGACACTGAGGCAGCATGGAGCGGAGCTAGGACTCCTGGGGCAGGTCCCGTTGTTAAGCAGGCCCCCCGCCAGATTTAATGGAGCGTTTCTGCTGTGCTTTTCACAGTGTTGTGGCTCCTAATAGGCTCCCCCCGGCGAGCCGCTCTGGGCCCACGCTGCCTCTGAGCAGCTGCTGTGCTGAGTAGGGGAGCGGGAGGCTCTCGTCTGCAGACCACGTGCCTGTCGCCTTCTCAGGAAGCCATCGCAGCCCATCCTGGAACCGGCTCCCAAGGAGGCATCACACTTTAGTGTAATTCGTCAACTTCACAGCTGCTGCTGGGAAGGTGGGGGCCTGGGGAAGCGAGCACCAAGCCGCTCGGGGCTCAGGAGTCGGGAGACATTCCCAGGCCCCAGGGAGAGCGGGCAGGGCTCCAGCAAGCCTCCAGCTTCACCTCCGGCCCTGTCAAAGGCCAGGGGCTCCCCCAGAGGTGGTGGGTCTCTTGCCCAGCCCTCTGCTGGCCCCAGGGACTATGGGAGCCTGGAAACTGAGGGAGAGAGCCCGCTCTCTGAAGTCAGGCACACTGGATTCGGGGCTGCCTGCATCATCCCCTGGGTGCTATGATCTCTGGCAAGTTACATCACACCTCTCAGCCTCTGTTTGCCCATCTGTAAAATGGAGGTGAAAGTAATTCTTACTCCCAGGCCTCAGAGTTAACTATAGCTGTGCCAGTTATTAAAATACTGAAATATTTGGTAAAGAGCAGTGGTTCTCAGAGTGTGGTTTCTAGATCAGCAACATCAGCGTGGCCTGGGCACTTGTTAGAAAATGCACGTTCCTGGGCTCCACTACAGAACTCCTGAATCAGAACCTCCAGAGATGGGGTCGGGTAATCTATGCTTTAACAAGCCTTCCAGGTGATTCTAAAGCAGGCTAAAGTTTAAGAACCCCTGGTCAAACCTCCCCCAGGCCTGCCCCAGTGTTCTCCCCACCCTGACCTCAGCCCCTTCCCCGGACTGCCCAGACCTCTTCCCAGTGCAGAAACCAAAGGGTCAGCGCCTAGCACGCAGGGGCCTCCTGTCCCCGTTCCAGCTGCTTCCCTTCTGTTTGGGCAATGCCCGTGTCATACCAGTTTTTAAATATTTTCCATATCAGCCCTGATTACCATAAGGTTGTTGTAAGGACTAGATACGTGATATTTATGCGGCACTTAGCAGAGCGCCTGTTATGAAGAAAGCCCGGGGCTGGTAGAAGGGCACCCTGATGTTATTCTGGAGGCTCCTTGCTAGTCTTTGCAAACTTGGTTCACAGCTCTGTCCTGGGCCAACCCCCCCCCCCCCGCCACATCTTTCTTCTCTCCCTCTGCAGTGAAGAACGAGCCCACTGCTGACTTCCCGTGGTCACCAGAGATGCCCCGGGCCCCAACCCACCTGAGAACAGCCCGGAACCTCTGCTTCGCACCCCACGCACCCCATTCCTAAGGAGAATATGCAGCCTTGAAAAGCCACTCCCCTAACTCCTGGCAACTACTGATATTTTTACTGTCTCTACAGCTTTGCCTTTTCCAGAAGGTCATATAGTTGGAATCCTACCGTATGCAGCCTTTTCAGATTGGCTTCTTTCACTTAGTAATGTGCATTTCTGTTTCCTCCATGTCTTCTCCTGGTTTGATAGCTCATTTCTTTTCAGCGCTGAATAACATTCCATTGTCTGGATGTGCCCCAGTGTATGTATCCATTCACCTACTGAAAGACACCTTGGTTCCCTCCAAGTGTTTGGCAACTGTTAATAGAGCTGCTATAAACATCCGTGGGCAGGTTTTTGTGTGGACACACACAGGTTCTTCTGGGCAAAGACCAAGGAGCACGATGGCTGGATCGAATAGTAAGAGTATGTTCAATTTTATGAGAAACTGTCAAACTCTCTCCCAAAGTGGCTGCAGCATTTTGCCTTCCCACCCGCGACGAGCAAGAGCTCCTGCTTCTTGTCCTCACCAGCATTTGGTGGTGTCAGTGTTCTGGGTTTTGACCACTCTAATAGGTGTGAAGTCCTAGCTCATTGTTGTTTTCCTTTGCATTTCCCCTGATGACCTGTGATGAGGAGCATCTTTCATATGCTTGTTTGCCATCTGTATATCTTCCTTGGTATTTCGTCTGTCGGATGTTTTACCTGTTTTTTAATCAGGTCGTTCGTTTTCTGATTGTTGAGTTTTCAGAGTTCTGTGTCTATTTTGAATCACAGTCCTTATCAAATGTGTCTTTGGCAAATATTTTTCGCCCAGTCTGTGGCTTGTTTTTTCATTCTCTTCATGTGGGTTGATGTTTGTTTTGTTTTAGTAACAAGGGATAAAACTAATAAACATTTAAGGAAAGGTGAGTGTTACAAGAACTCTCAAACACCCCACAGGGAAATTTCTCCTGAGACCCAGGGAGGTAGACCGGATGGCTCTAACAAGTCCCGTGGCTCCCGTCCCTTATGTCCACTCATCTCCAATGACAAAGCTCTGTCCTTAGATAAGGAACTCCCCGGCCAGACTTCCCCAGAACAATTTTCTGCTTCAAGAGACAAAGCATCAGTGCTTCTTAACCCCGTTAATACCACTGACCTCTCTGAGAATCTGACCAAAGCTCAGGCCTCTCCCCAGGAAAATGCACAAACACACATAAGCACACACTACGTGCCTGCGCAGGTGTTCACCGACTTCTGAAGCCCATACAACGTTCAGCAACCTCGGACTGAGAGGCTCTGCTGGCAGGGGAGAACAGGAAGAGCTGAGCTGCTGATTGTCAAGCTGTCAGGGCACCAAGGAGCAAATAAAGTCATTTTCTTTTTCAAGCAAACCCCAAACTCACAGTCCCTATCTTCAAAGCCCCCGTAGGCTCTTGCTTTGCCAGTGACTTGCTCTTTTGAGCTCTGGGGAAGAACTGAAGAAGTAATAGTGGCCAGAGCTTGGAGATGTCACGCGGCCCTGGTCACACGGAGCTCATGCAGCCCCGTACCAAAGCAAAGGAGCAGTCCGCCCCCCCACCACCTCTGGTGGCAGTCCTGCCCCAGCAGCCGCCACACGCCCCCATGGCCTTCCAGCTGCTCGGCTGGTGAGCTTGCTGCATGGGCCCTCCGTGGTTTACAGAGGAGGAGGGCTGGCCCAAGGTGAGGCAAGTGAGGCATCGAGCGTACAAAGTTGAAGGGCCTACTCTCAGGAACCGGCAAAGAAGTTCACGCAGGAGACATTTGGCCAGTAGCCCCCCCCCGGGTGTGGAAACAATTGGCTGCCAGGAGAATGGAAAAACTAGAGCCCAGCTCTCACGGGTTGGTTTGCTCCCTGTCCCACTTTTGGTGACCTCTGCGAGTGAGGGAGGGTCAGATCTCCCCCAAGGAAGAGAGAGCAGGGACCTTGGTAACACCTGACGCAGATGCTGGAGGAGCCTGGCATTGCAGGGAGAGGGCCTTTCTCTGAGCCCCTACCCGGGGCGAGTGTGCGGTCATGTCTACAGGGGCGCGATGGAGGGACCATGCCTTCGTGGGAGCTGAGGGCGGGCACTAGGGCCTGCCGCTCACACAGGGGAGTCCTCCCTGGGAGAGCTTCTCCCAGCGCCATGCCTGTGCAGCCACCATGAGCTCACCCAAGCCCTTCCCTGCGTTGCTGAGCATTCACACATTTTTGCCTCTAGAAATAGATCCCACGGCCCCGCAAAACCAAGTCCTTCCCTTGGCCTCACCCTTCCCATATCTGTCAGCTAGCTGCCTGAGGCTTCCCCAGTTCGCTCAGGCCTAGGAAATGCCAGCACAGAGAGGAGGGGGGCCCCTGATACACACACACACACACACACACACACACACACACACACACACACACCCCTCACCTTCCTCCCTCCGGCTGTGGTGGCTGCGGAGAGGGGTGGGGGTGTTGAACAGACAGTAACTGAGAATGGCAGGAGGTGGGGAGACCATCAACAGCTACTCTCAGGTGTGAAGCTGGTGAGCCCCTGAAAGCTAAATAGGGTGTGAAATTCATCCTTAATCTCTTTTCAGAAGTGGAAGGCCTCACCACCGGTGGACCCCCCAGTCCGGGCAATCCGGGACACAGAACAGGTAAGGCGGCAAGGCTCCCCCTTCCGGTACCATGCACCTCACCATCACCCCCCATTACCCAGACCTCATCCCGCTTCCCTGTCACCTCAACGGTGTCAGACCGTGGAAAAGTGGACACACACACACACACACACACACACACACACACACACACACACAGAACATCCTAGAAGTTGAAGGTTTTTCCCTAGCCCCTGTCACTCAGGGAAGACGGTTTCCAGGGTTAAGAGAATGAGGCAATGAGCTTATAAAGAAATTGTCCTAGAGAGAATGGTGTGACTATAAATAATTTGAAGTCTTCATAACAAGAACGTGTTGTTCCACAGAAGACTTCTAGAAAAACAGTACAGAAGTCTGGAAGTCAGCCATGTGTCTTCATGACACAGTGCCACTCCCACGTCACTCTAAGACATCACAAGAGACATTTTTTCCTTCCTGGGCCTCAGGCTCATGATGTAAATATTTACTGAGCATCTTCATCGTGCCAGGCACGGGGATAAGTATCGGAGATCCAACTAATAGCAGCTAAACATTCATTACATGTTTTTTATGGATAGGCACTATTCTAAGCACTTTGCATATATTATCTCATTTAATTCTCACAATAGCCCAGCGAGATAGGCACTATTATTAGCCTCCTTTTACAGATGAGGACACCGAGGTACAGAGAAATTAAGCAACTTGCTCGTGATCACTCAGCTTGGAGGCAGTAGAACAGAATTTGAACTCAGACTGTCCGATACCAGACCACGCTCTTAGCCACCACTACTGTATACTCCCTCTCAAGACAAAACAGATACACTCCCCGCTTCATAGACCTTGTAGTCTAACGTGAAGTATGGCCTGTGGGCAATTCTGGCCCGCTGCCTGTGTTTATAAATAAGGTTTTATTAGAATACAACCACACCCACTTGTTTACCTCTTACGTCTGCTTTCACGCTACAATGACACTACAGTGGCAGAATGGAGTGGTTGTGACAGAAACCATGGCCCACAAAACTTAAAATGTTTGCTATATGGTCCTTTAGAGAAGAAGTTTGCCAACGCTTGGCCTGATGAAATGGAACTTTCTCGCCTTCCTCTGGGATATCAGGAGGACATGCAGAGGTGATGTTAGGGACAATACTTTGAACTCTTCAAGTCTAAGAAATGACCAATACACCACAGCCAGAGGATAACCGGCCTGTCGTCCAGCTACTACTCCATCTCCAGAATGATCAGCCAAGATGATGTGGGAGCAGCCTGCTCCTAATGGCCCCACTCTCACTCAGTGTCCCAGAGCAGACCGGTGGGGCACCAACTGGCAAGAGTCATAGCTGGTTACAATTAGAAGATCCACATAAAAGGAGGGAAGAGATACATTCTCTGGGGCCCAAACAATGCAGGTAGCATGGGAGATGGTGGTTCTGCCTCCACCCAGAGGGGTTGCCTACTGATCCATCTAATCATTTGATATTTATTAAACACCTACTGTGTACCAGGCCCCAGGGGGAGTGCTATGCTCACAAGAAGTCCCACTGTGGATATGGTTCAGACAAAATCACACGGGCTGGACAAGGATCAGACAAAAAGCACCATACCATCCCTTCTAATTCTAGGACGCTACACTTCCCTGGTCTCCAGGCTCTGCTCCCTTGCAAGGGAGGCCTCTATATTCATAAGGTCTCAGGTGGTACACAGGAGAGCATCAAATCTGAAGACAGCTGTCCCACTACTTTTCTTCTTTCCAGTTTTTTTTCCAATTGTTCCCCATTCTATGGCAGAGTCGCTTGCTCAGCAAATAGCAATAAATAGGGAAGTATATATGTATATATATATATATATGTATATATATGAAATAGGCCCAAATTCTTTTATTTAGCCTTGATTAAATGGCGCCTAATGAAAAAAAGAAAAAAACATTAAGTAAAGAAGCTATTGACACCAATGCTTTGTAGATGCAAAACCAGGGTTAGCGTGGGCCTGGGCTTACATGAAAAAGGTTAGAAGATGTTTACATATCAGATACAAATTTTAGGTTAAATCTATACTTTTTCTGTATCTTGTCATTACAAAGCTGAGTCTCCATCTCAGGCTCTGTATGAAAAAAGGCAAAGAACTTTCTTATAATACTGAACGGTTTTAGAGTTCTAAGGACGGTTGACTTGTAATCAGGAGCCCATTAAAGTTTGCTGAAGGAGACAACATGTGTTGAAACGTTTGCTGTAGAAAATTGTTCACTTAAAGTCGCGAAGCTGTGTTTATCAAAGGAGGGAGAATTTTCTCACCAGCCTCGCTATAATTAATTCACGGACTGTGACCTCACAGGTCTTGTTGTAATTCAACCAGTGAAAAAGACTCGGCAGAGCCTCTCAAAATTAGGGACATGACTAAAGGCATTACTTTCTGCACACACAGAAAAGGGGGGGGTGGTATTTTCAAAGTAAAATAAACAAGTGGTTCTAACAGATTAACTTCAAAACCCCATGAAGAATCTCAATTTTCCACAATGGGAATTCTCGTGTAAGGAGGCTTAATGAGCCTCTCTGCCTGAAGATTTCTTCCCCTCTCTGACACCAGCACGTGAGCTCATCTTCAGGTCACCACGTGAGGCTCAGCCCCTGCTCACTCCTACTTCCCTCCAGGTCTGGGGAAAATACAGAAAGTCCATCTTCTCCACCAGCCACTAGTCAGAGCCCTCCCGACCTTCCCTGGAGCTCAGCCCCGTGGAGAGACTCTGGGAAAGTTGGCAGGGAGGCTGTTCCTTCACCCAGCCCAGAGCCACCCTGAGCCAGAGGCCTGCCCCTAAAGAAGCAGCTTGCTTTTTGATGGATATTTTTTCTCCTCCAATCAGGATCAGAGAAGTGCTGCTGGCTGTTAATGAGAGTTCTGGGGCTTAGACACAAACATTAACGGAATGACAGGTGGAAAAAACAAACAGCGTCATGCGGGGCGTCTCTCAGGGCAGCTGGCTAGATGGCCCCAGCAGAGCTGCCAGAAAACCATGTGGTGGTATCCATCTGGGCCTCCCAGGCCAGGCACATCCAGCCTGGAAGGGATGCCTGTCCTCCTCAACACAGCCCAAGAAGCAGGTTTGAGCCCAAGGTGTGGCTCGTGCAGCTCCCGGAGGAGACTCACAGTGGGGCTAGGTTTCCAATGATGAATTGCTCAACTGAAAATAGCCGAAACTGTGCGCAATTTCTGGGCCAGGCTAAACTGAAAGCCAGATAAATACCAAAGATAAGTACTGTACTACAGCACAGACTGAGGCACTGAAGGACACCCAGACACCCCCGGGGCAGTGTGCTACCCTCCCTCCCCACAGTGAGAATACCCCACTCAAGTTGAAAACCTCCAGGGAGGCAACTTCTACCTCCTTCCCCTTGCCCTTCCCTTCCTTTCCATGTTTGGCTCTCTCAGCTTCTTCTTCCCCTCTTCTTCCTCTCCCCTCACCCTCCTCCCCTTCCTTCTCCCCAGGACCCACCTTCCCCTTCCCCATTCCCTTTGCCTGGCAGCCTCTTCCTATCGACCTGAGGCCTCACATGCTCACAGAAAGGCGTTTCTCCCAAACTCAGGAGGCAGACATGCTAGTGAGAAGGGCAACACCATGAGGAATCCCAGGACACAGCTAGGCGGTCATTTGTCTCAGCCTGACCTGGAAGACAGAACTACACCCTGTCGGGAAAGCTGCAAGGGGCAGTGTCAAGGACACAGTCTCTAAGCTAGAGAATGCTGGCTCTAACAATCACTAGCTGTGTGATCCTGGGCAGGTTACCCTACCTCCCTGTGCCTCAGTTTCTTCATCTGTGAGAGCGGGAACAATAATCCCTATCTCAGAGCTATTGTAAGGATTCAAAGAGGTCATGCAGATAAAGTATCTGTCCCATGACTGGTGATCAATAAAGTGAGTCCCCTCCCTTTGCCTTCCCTCTCCTTTCTGTAAGTCAGGAGTGTGGCTCCTTGATTATTCTCGCAGAAACAGCCCGGGAGACTCTCTGGACCCAGCCATATTCTACCTCACTACACCTGCCCAGATCATAGGACAAGTCAACAGCGGCAGGGTGTTCTGTGTCTTCTATCAGGCCTCGGCCGGGCCAGGTCAGAAGACCATGGTTAAGAGTCAAGTGGGATCAGCCTCTGAGAGCAGCCACATATGCAGGGAACAGGGTTCTGGGTGGCTCACACGGTCAACAAGGTCTTTAGGAGCCTGTTGACAACAGATTCAATTTCACCTCCCTTTTTTAGCCCTGGAGTGAGTGCTCAGCCCTCAAGCAGCTGATGCTCAGACAGCCGGCCCCAGGCTCACGTGATGGCCCCCTGTACTGGCCTCTGCTGCCCAGAGTCTATTCTGAGATGAGCCTGCTCCTCCAAGTGTGATAGTCCATCAGGACTCCCCTTCCAGGACAGAGTCTTGGCACCCAGGCATGGCACCCAAGGATGCACACCTCTGCATAGTTATACTACTGGATATTTTCCAAGGGTCTCCCCTGGTCCCCTCTCTATCCTTCAGAAGAGGCAGGGACCATATGAGCCTGGGGGAAATCCATAGCTGTGCATTCAAAAGGTTTTCTAGAATAAAAGCCATGATGATAGCCAGGAACATTAGTATAACACTTGGGATTTTCTGCAGAACTTTTGTCAGTTTACACCCTGTCAAAAAGTATGCTACCTGCTATAATGCATGATCCCAAAATTTCAGTGGCTTTAGCATCACGAAAGTATTTCTCATTCACATTACAGTTCCATGCAGATGGCAGAAAGGAGGGGAAACTCTAACCTGCCTTGACATTGGGAACCCAGGCCTCTTTCATCCTGTGGCACTGCCAGCCCCTAGAACCTCCAAGTCCTTCACTTCTGGAGCTCAGGCAGGGAAAGAGAGAGTATGCGAGATCCTGCGGGAGGTTTCTGCGGGCCTGGCCTGCATGTGGGAACATCAGTTCCACTCACAGCCAGGATCAGAACTCAGTCAACACGGCACATTATACTTCTAAGGGAGGAAAGGAGCAAAGGAGGAAAGACGACAGGATTTGGTAAACAGCACACCATCTTTGCTATGAAACCATAAGACAAGTAGATTTTTTTTCCCCCCAGAGCAGGACACTCAGGCTCAGAATGGCTGTCACGGTCAATACCACTGTCAGTAAGTGGACAGAAGGGGGATCTGAATCCATGTCTTCTAGTTCCAGTCCATTCTTCATTTCATGGAGAGCCTCTCTCCATGCTTGATGGGAGTGCCATCAGGCTCTCCTTGAGCCCTTTCAAAATCAGCCATGAAAATGAAGACATGAAAGCACACCTACGTTTTTGGTCCGGAGTCAGAAAACATGGCCCTTGACTTGGAAGAGCTCACAGTCTAATGAGAGAGATAGGGGGGCATCTGGGTGGCTCCAGTCGGTGAAGCGTCTGCCTCTTGCTTGGGTCATGATCCCAGGGTCCTGGGATCAAGCCGCACATCAGGTTCCCTGCTCAGTGGGGACCCTGCTTCTCCCTCTGCCTGCTGCTCCCCCTGCTTGTGCTCACTCTCTTTCTCACTATCTCTCTCTCTCTGTCAAATAAATAAATAAATAAAATCTTAAAAAAAGAAAGAAAGATAGGAATGCAGGAAACAGCTGTGACCAGACTTGATCAGACAACAGCAGGGGACTCTACAAAGTGCTACGGGAACATGGAAGAACAAGAGATTGCTTTTCTCAGACACTCAGAGCAAGTCACAGAGTGCAAGCAATGTCCGTACTGGACCATGAGTCAGGAATATCCTAGTGGACCAGGCAGACGAGGCACCGAAGCCAGAGAGGAGCATCTGCACATGAAGATGCTGGGCAAGTCCACCACAGGAAGAGAGAAAGGAGATGTCTGGGCAAGTCCCCCACAGGAGAGAGAGAGAATCTCATAAGGGTGCAGAAGGTCTCTCCACACCTTTTTCTTCTAGGGCCCCAGGGAAGACAGTAGACCCTGAAGAATGTCATGATCTGGAGAGGGTCCGAAGGTTTTTATGCTGCAAGACCAAAGGCCAGGGTTACTGACCTTGTTACTTACCATCACTTGCACAACACTTTGCTATTCAGAGGCACTGTTTACACATTGTCGTTATACAGAAGAGGAAAGCAAATCTGTGAAAAGTTAGGCCTTCAGCTGTTAAGCAGGAGGCCTAAAACGCAAGCCCAGGTCCTGTGCCCTAAACCCAGGTATTTCCCACCTGGGCTTGTGTCAGTAGATGGGGGAGGGGTGCCGCAGGGAGACGCGCTGCGGGGCCTTCTCAGTGTCCCTCTCAGAATAGGGTAGAAGTGGATAACTTATGGCCAATTCTTTTTCCTTCCCATCCTCACAAATGGAATTGAGAAGGGAATCTTTAGAATGCATCCCTAGGGGACCCTAGTTCAGCACCCCAACCTAAGGAATAAAGGAGATCTCCCCTGACTGTGGGGAGCACTCACCTTCCCCACCCTCCAAGTCAAATATATGTGACTTACACGGGAAGCCACCAGAAGACAGAATAAGGGCGCACCTGGATGGCTCTGTCGATTAAGCATCTGCCTTCAGCTCGGGTCATGATCGGGGGTCCTGGGATCGAGCCCCCGCGGCAGGCTGCCTGCTCAGCGGGGAGTCTGCTTCTCCCTCTGCCTCTGCCCCTCCCCCAACTCATGCATGCTCTCTCTCAAATAAATAAATAAAATCTTTAAAAAAAAAAAGAAGACAGAATAAGTAGCAGAATCAGAGACAGATAATGCCAGAAGCCGACACAGACGAGAACACCATTGCCTTGTGCTCTGTGACCCTCACAAACTCACTTGGGACTTACACAGGAAAGCACTGGGCCAGTGGCCACCTTCTCTGCATGTCACCCCACCTTCGCCTCCCCTCCATCCCCCCATGCCCAGGGCCCTTTGTTTCTCTTTCTCCCTGTTCTCTCCTTCAGCCCAGAACTGGATTGAGAGAACAAAGACTGATGTGTTCAGTGAGGTTCTCTGAAGGGAGGCGTGCCTTCTAGAGCTGACCAGGGCTCCTTCCTTCTCCTGTAGGAGGAACCCTGGTGAATGAGAGTAACCGGCGCTCCTCCCAGGGGACCTGAAGGCCCGCCACCTCGGGGACTACCAGGTACAACTTGGGGCCCAGATTCTTCAGAAGTAAGCCAATACCCAGGGTAGGGGCTACTCTCCACCTGTTGTTCACTTAAAGAAGCAGCCGTATTTTCCAAATCGGAAAGGGGGCTCTAGTCTACTCAAGGGATTTTTTTCTGAGTTATTATATTTGTTTATAGGCAGAGCCCTATAAAGCTATGCAGAGTAAGTCACATGAAGTTATGCATTTACTGAATCATATTTATTTAAAGGGATAATACATACATGCAGGACTGTCCCTAAAATCCAATGTGTACGGTTGCCTTTGGTTCCTTCTGCAATCTTTTCTCCCCTGCAATGGGGGGCAAAGGAGGAAATACGAAAATGTGGTACCCCAAAACCGAAAAGGGAGATCTGGGGGCAGTTCTCCTCAGACAGCACCTAGTAGAGGAAGGAATCTGGAGCCTCCTAAACTGTGTTGAAAAATCCCACCTGCTATGTGCCCCCATTATTGCATTTATCACATTGGTTTTTTATATGTACCGGGAGCTCGAGACTGAACTGCACGCCCTTCCTCTTGAATGCCCTGTGCCCAGTGCGATGCCGCATAGAAGCCCAATAAATAGATGTTGGGTGATTCATCTGTGAACTGACAGACTCTAAGTTGTGCCCCCCAGGAAACCAATACTCTCTAAATTTGATGGTCTATGTTCTCAAATTTACTTGCTTCCTTAATGTCAAAGTAAAATTTCTTCAAAAACAAAAAACAAGAAAAAAAAAAAAAAACACAATCACTCTTGGTTGAACTACAGAGAGGATTTGTCCTTGTCTACACGTAGTAGTAGTAGTAGTAGTAGTAGTAGTAGTAGTAGTAGTAGCGAAGGCAAGATTAGGTTCCGCTGTAAGGGGAGATGAAAACTCTGCATGAAGAAAATCGTCAAGCCTCATGCAAAAACTCTTCAAGGAAACTGAATTTAAGAGGGTGCAACGAAGCCTCAGGCTATAGAAATTCCAAAGGTCTTTCAACCCAGAAGGGTCAGGACACCAGTCTGAAAGTGGTGGCACCTGTCAAAAAAAGCAGACAGTTCATTCAGGAAAATCTAGCAGGAGAGTGCTGAGAATTTTCATCACGAGTCCCTGGAATTTCACCATGGGGACCTTCTACAGGTGCAGCCAACCACGCTGTGGCATCTCCCTCCCAGGGGTCTTCAGGGTGATGCAGACAGAGGGGGAGACCATGATAGCTGCCTTTCCATGACTACAGGGACCCTCCCAAATTCTTTCTCACTTGCGCCTCAAAGGACAATACTTCACAGGTTTTTCCCCCGCTCAACCCAGACAGAGGGAGTTTGATGACCTTGCAGACATGAGCACTATCTGCGCAAATAAGGGAAACCAGCTGGTTCTGTTTAGTTAGTTAACACTATTCTGTTCCACATGCAGGAATAAACATCTCCCTCACCAGGGAACTCAACAACAAGGGATGTATCAGGTACTTCCTATAGAGTAGTCACAGTGGATTCAGCCATGTATTAATTAGCAAGACTACACTTTGGTTACAACCCCCAAGGTTCAGTGATTGAAAACACGAGAAGCTGGCTTCTTTCTCACATGACAGCCCAGGGAGGACGTTCGGGTCCTCCACCACTGTTCAGGGAGCTGGACTGCCAGCTTTCACAGCGACCTCCAAGGTCACCAGGATATCACCACCCCCTTGGGCCTTGTCACCATCTGCAGCAAGTAACAAAGGGAGAAAGGGAGCAGCATGGAGGAGACACTCTTTTCTCTGGGCCTGAAGGAGACATTCCAGTGGGAAGGGTATGGTCTGTCCTAATTGCCACCGACACCGAGAGAAGCAGGGAGCTAAGAAGCCTTTTCTAGACTTCCTCACCCCCAATCAGTTGGGCTAATCAAACACAAGCGGTCATGGGAGCGGGCAGTACACTCCGGCTTCCCGGCGGAAACCCTCGCCAGGCTGGTTCCTAGGCTCATCCTCCCGCTCTCTGCAGTTCCCAATGCTCCCAAGGTGGGGTATATTGTCCTCTCGAAGTCACTCCTTCACTCACTCAGTCAACATATATTTATTGTTCATATTATATGCCAAGCATGGGGCTAGGTGCTGGGGACACAGTGATACAGTAATCACACATAGCTGATGTCTCCACAGAGCTGACATTTTTGTGTGCTGGAGACACAAGATAAAAGCCAACCAATCATTCAACACATGATTTCCAAGAGCAGTAAGTGTCTTAAAGGAAATAAAACTCAGTCATGGGAATGAAAGCGTAGGGTCGGAGAGCTGTTTTGGACGGAGAGGTCAGGGAAGCCCTGCCTGAGTCCTAAGGGGAGAGGAGGAACAGTCATCAAGACAGCAAAGAAGGCTTGGGCCCGGCAGCAAATCCCAAGGCCTGAGGCAGGAATGGGCTTGGCAAGTCGGAGGACCAAGGGGAAGACCAGCATGGCCAGTGCCCCATAGGGAGGGGAGTGGTCTGAAATGAGATCAGAGAGGTCAACAGGGCCATATTGCAAAGGGTGAGCCATGGTAAGAGGTCACCGGATCACTCAGCAAGTGTTTATTGAGCCCCAGTGAGCCAAGAGACTGAAGATACTACGGTGAAGACATAAATCCCTGCTTTCGTGGAGCCTGCATGTGCCTGGGAGACGCGAAGTCAACAAATGGATGAATAAATAAACAATATCACATCACAATAGATAAACAATAATGGTCAGAGCTCTGAGGGAGATGAAGCGGGACACGAGAGTAGATTGATGGGGCTGCTACTGCCCATGGGACTGGGGAATCATGGAGGCCTGAAGGAAGTTTCTGAGGGCACAGTATTGCAGAGAGCTCCTAGGATTGCCCGGCAAAGCACAGGATGCCCAGTTACATTCAAAATTCAGACAAATTTTGCAGAGGACATACTTATACTAAAAGTGATTCATCGTTTATCTGAAAGTCAACGTTAACTGGGCACCCTGTATTCTTAGTGGTTAAATCTGGTAACCGTAAGAGAGAGGGAACAGAAATTGCAAAGACCCTGGGGTAGGAGCATGCTTGGCATGCTCACAACACAGCGTGGAGGCTGCTGTGGGCGGCAAGGCTAGAAAGGGGCAGAGGCCGGAGCACACAGGGCCCTGGGGTCCACAGCGAGCACTTTGGATTTTCTTCTAAGTGGAATGGAATCCTGGAGGATCTTGAGCAGCTATGTGGACAGAAACAGAAGATCGCTACCTTACTCGTCCCCATTCCAGAAGGTTCAAATGGAGGAGGTCGAAGATCAAGGTCATTCCAGGTCCAACTTGTTCTGCTGTACTACACCTGCCTCTGTGTAGCCACAGAGATGGGAATGGGGGAGTTTGGGGACCACTCCAGATCGGACCCTCATTCCCCGGTCAGGGATCAGGGGTACCCTCTTCCAACTCTCCTTCTCTCATTCTTCTTGAGGCCTCTCCAATCGATGTGGACCAGAGCGTTCATCACAGTGTCCAGGGCTTGGGCCATACTATTTCCTCATCACTACTGCCTACAGAAAAGCGCCATTCCTGCTGCAACCCCCAGGCCCCCTGGGGCACAGTTCCGGAGCCCAGGGGCACAGCCTCCATGCCACCACCTACCCCACTGCTTCTTTCCACCCAAAATGGAGCAGAGACCATCCTGGGAGAACTTTGCATTAGACAAATCCCCCTCCTTTTCTCTTGACCTAACGGTTCTCCTGTCAAGTCTACACTGAGAGAGAAAGAAGGGGACGGTTTCTTTGGGTCCGACCACTGCTCTCGATTCTCTTCCCTCTCATCAGGAGTCCTGGGCCTACAGTCTGGGCTCCTGGTGCTCCAGCTGCCGGCTTTAATCAATAGCAAGAGTAAAGACAGGTAGATACTGTTTCCAGGATGTTCCATAGAGCTTCTCACACTGAGCTTGAAAAGGAACATGATCTGGGATTGAATTGGGACCTGTGACTCTATGAGCATCCAGACCCCAGCTGAGAGGGGACGAGAAAATTGCCAGGACAATGGGGGGGGGTCCTTCCCTTAAAGATGCGATGGAAGGAGGTTTCCTTATGACTTCTTAAGAAGCTCTAGACCTCAGTTTCCAGTAGCAGCAGCCGATTCCAATTTCAGTGATTGAATGATCCTATACAAAGTGTATTGATTCAGGAATTGACATGAGAGTTACAGATCTACCTAGAGGAGATTCTCCAATGATTTGTCTCTGTCCTTGGCTTTGTCCTATAAGCATCTACTTCAACAGCTTGAATAAAAACATGTTGTTTAAGTTTACAGAGGACCCCAAACGCTGATGATTTAGGGGAAAAACCTGAACCAGCTGGGTAAACTTGGGCAATCTGCTTAACCATTCTGAGCTGCATTTTCTGTATCTGCTAAAATGAATAATAAATCCTGCCTCTGTAGGTTGTTCTGGGGATTAACTGAGATCCTCTACGCAAAGCGCCTATCCCAATGTCTGGCACAAAGGACACACTCAGTAAGTAACAATCCCCTTCCCTCAGTTTTGTCATCTGTAAAGTGGGGATGCCAAAATTATAAATGTCATTAGAACCTGAAACCCAATTCACTTTGGAAAGGATGACTTAGTTGTTGGATAACTACCACAGGATAAAACGATAGACCAGAATCCAGAAAATTAACATTAATAATCCATGCAATTAAAAACTAATAACAGCACAGAGAATACAAGCTTGATAACAATTCCAGTGGAAAAAGACCCAAGAGTTTTAATTAGCCACAAGCTCAGTTTGAAACCAGAGTGGGACACATTTTCCAGGAGAAGCTTATGCAATCACAGATTACATAATAATAATAATTAACATATATTGAACACTTACTGTGTCCCAAGTGATACTCTAAGTATCAAGCTTTACCCATTTAATGCCCTCAACAACCCTATGAGCTTCTACTTCTATCACGAGTTTGTGGATGACAAAATTCAAGCAGAGGTTAAGGAAATTGTTTGTGGTCACATTAATCTACTAGTAGCAAAGCCGGGACAGAAATAGCAGAGCTGTGCACAGGGCAGACCACATCTGAAGTTGCTGGGTCAGTTCTGAGTACCATGTCACATACAACCACATTGTCCCTACCCTGATGCACCCCAGCCTTCAACTGTTCTATGCCATCAGGTTGGGAGGGGGAGGTTAGGGGTCGCACAGATTAGAATTAAGCCACCGACTCGGGCCAGGCTCTAGAGTCCAAGCCATGACACGAAGATACCCACATTGCTAAGATCATCTCACTTCCTATCAGGCAAGGGGCTTTGTGCCTCGAGGAAGGGCCTTGGGTGCCCTCTTGCCCCTGAACTGTCACATGGCTTTCCCCCTCCTCTTCCTCAGCTCATTCAACTGATCCCCATAAGTTAATGCTGTCTGCTATAAAAAATGATGGTGCAGAAGAAGGAGGCGAGCAGGATAATTCTTCGAAGTCTCATAGCTTCTAAAAATTCATGCAAAGTTTGTACTCTCCTCCATATGATATCTGGGTTTGTTTTAATGTAAAAATAATATTTTAAGTGACTTACCACCGAGTAAAACCGATGCTCTAGAGTGATGAAGCATGGTTTTCCTGCAGCTTTGCAGAACCCTTGGTGTACAGCTACATGTCTCCAGTTTGAAAAGCTCAGAACTGCAGATGCATATTTCCTAACATGGAAAGTGGTGCAGGGCACATCATTATGTGATAAAAGTGATAAAAGCAGGTTACCAAACAGAACCCACAGTATGACTCTACTTTTGTATGCCCGTCCGGAAGGCTACGTGTATACCAAAATGCTCACCGAGGTTCCCTCTTGGCTGTAGGAATGGGGGCGATTTTTATTTTGCTCTTTTTGCTTCTTATATCATAGGTTTTCTACAGCTATCATATGTATTCTTTGTGGTCTTGGAGTATGGGGTTTGGTGGTGGTGGGCTTTTCAGGAAGAGGGGGAGGTTAGCTTTGCTTTTTAAGATTTAAGAGTTTGTGGCTACCTGAATCTTTCAGACACTTGCTCCAGCAGGCTGTGCCTTTCAGCCCCTGAGGTCTTTGCCCTCTGAAGCAGGGGGGCCACGCTGCAAAAACACCATGCACCTGAATTTACCCAGGCATCCTCCCTGGCGCTCCATCCTGTCGCTCTGTTGACTCTACAAGCTGTGACCTCAAATATCTGGGATGCTCCCATAAACCCCTGTCACCTTTGAGGTTTGCTGTGGGGCAATCCCCAACTCTGCTCAATCGTTCAGGGCAAGGTTTCTGTGCCCCACCTGCATCCTCCCAACAACCAGCTCCAGGTGGCATCAAGGTCTTGCCTCTCACCTCTGGTCTTAATGCTGCTATTTCACACGCACCGTGCACCCCCGGGAGGAAAGCCTCCCACATTGGACTGATCTCCTTCACCCTGCACGCTGCCTGTATCTCGTCACAACTCACTGCTCACTTGGAACCTATGGCTTGACTCCCTTCTTCCCTGGAGGTTGCCCCACAGCAAGCTCAATTTCCCAGTCTTCTCTCTCGACCTGGTTCTAAGGTCTCAGTCAGGTCCCCTTCCTACCTCACTCATGATGTCATTAATCATGAGTCATTATTTGTTGCACAATTATTACACAGCAAGCATGTGCTAAATATTTTATATCCATTGTCTTTCAATTCTCATAATAATCCTCTAAGGTAGATTTCATAGTCCCCATCTCACAGAAAAAGAAACTAAGGCTGATTGAGTGAAGCTTAAGATCACAGTTCTGCTTATTGCTACATAATAAGTCACCCCTAAACTTAGTGTTTTCAAACAGTAAGTTTATTCTGGGGTTTGACTGGGCTCAGTTGGGTGATGCTTGCTTGAGGTCACTCATGAGGCTGCAGTCAGATGGTGGCTAGGGATAGAGTCCTCTCAAAGACTCTTCCCGACATGTACATGTCCAGTGGTCAATGCTGGCTAGGGTCTTGGACTTCAACTGGGCTAGCAGCCAAAACACCTGAAAGTGGCCTCTCCACATGGTCTCTCCACTTGGGTCAGTTGGAGCTTCTTCAGAGAAGGACCCTGAATTCTAAAGAGAACAAGATGAAAGCACATGGCATTTTTATGACCTAGCCTCCAAAGCCACATAGTACCACATCTGCCATCTTGGATTGGCCATGGCGGTCCCAAAGTTCTGTCCAGTTTCATGGGGAGGGAACACAGACCCCAGCACTCAATGAGAAGAGTGTCGTTGTACTGCAAGAAGAAGATGTGGATGGCGCACCACCTTTGAAAACTGTAATCTGCCCCAGTGACAAAGCTAGGGAAATGGGGCAGAGCCAGTACTCGAACCCGGGGCAGCCTCGCTGCTAAGCCCGTGCTCTTAAACCATAGCAGTACACTGCTAAGAGAGACTCCTCCTACCTCAAGTTCTGGGTCTGGGACACTGAACACAACACATCATGAAGACATTAACCAACAAGCATATCCAGAAGAGGGAGGCCAAGACGTTGAGATGCCCAGAAACCATGTCATATAATTTAACAAATAGTCGAGGCTATTTAGCCTGAAGAGGACAAAACTTAAAAGTGAAATGACAGTCCTCTCAACTATATTAAAGGCAAACATGTGCAAGAGGGAAGACAGACTGTGTATTGCGATGGAAGCGATGGACAGGCGGATCCAGCCCATGACAGCAGTTGGGCGCAGGCGACACAGCACTGACTTTGAATGTGAGCAAACCAGGTTTCCCTCCCAGCTACACCTCTAAGCAAATCATTTCTCTGCTCTAGGCCTCATTTTCCACATCCGTAAAATGGAGATAATAAAGCCTATACTTCGGGTTTCTGTAAAAATTAGAGATGATGTATGTCTAGCAACCTGACATAGAGTAAGCACTCAATAAATGATAGCTGCCATGATTATTATTATTATTATTACTACGTGCCTTGTGGTTGTTCGGTAGACCTAGTCAGCAATGAGGTGGGCTGCCTTACAAAAACATGAGGTCCCCAAAAAAGGATTCCTATACTTAGCAAGGAGAAGTACCTAGAGGAAATGACAGACTGAAAACCAGGAAGCTCTTGGCCCTTGCCCACCCCTTGCCCACCTGGGCCACAAAGGATGAAAGCCAACCTAGAGAGACCCCGCTGTGCCTTGGATGGACTTAGGCTTGGGGCCTGCTGGACGCCTGGCAGCTCTGGCTAGGAAAGAAAGAAAGGAAATCAGGAATGCATGGGGCAGAGGGCAGCACTGGATATCTGAAGGAGGCGTGGGTAGGCAGCAAAGGTCTTTGAGGAAAGACAGTGATTAGAATCATGAGGATGTCAGTGGGGTTCTGGAAGCATCCATCTAGGCAGGGCCCTTGGAGGCAGCCTCCAATCCTGAGTAGAAGGACATGCTGAGACTGAGTTAGGAGCTGGGGCCCCAGACAAGAAGGGTGACTCCAAGAAGCACCGATTACAGATCAGGAAACCAATACCCAAATCACATCTTATAGCCCAGCAAACCACATAGGGGCAGGAGGGAAGAGGGGCAGGGGGAGAGGGAGCAGAGGGGGGTAGGGGACTTGATCAAAATAAACAATTTGATAGTACTCACTGTGTGCCAGGGGTGACTTAACATTTTCTGACTGTTAGCTCATTTAATTATCACAATGATCCTATAAAGCATGTGTTATTATTATCCCCCTCTTACAGGGGAAGGAACCGAGGTAGAGAGAGCCTAAGGTACTTGTTCAAGGCTCTCACTAGGAGCTCCTATTCTCAGAGGAGGACCAGGGAGGCTCCTAGGAAGAGACGCTTCCCCAGTATCAAACAGCTCGTACAGAAGAACTGAGACAGGCATTGACACAGGTCTGTCAGCTCTTGCAATTACAACAAGTCCTCTTTATTTTTTTTTAAAGATTTTATTTATTTATTTGACAGAGAGAGAGGGAGACACAGCGAGAGAGGGAACACAAGCAGAGAGAGTGGAAGAGGGAGAAGCAGGCTTCCCGCTGAGCAGGGAGCCCAACGCGGGGCTCGATCCCAGGACCTCGGGATCATGACCCGAGCCGAAGGCAGACGCTCAACAACTAAGCCACCCAAGCGCCCCTATTTATTTTTTTTTAAGATTTTATTTATTTATTTGTCAGAGAGAGAGAGCACACACAAGAAGGGGGAGTGGGAGAGGGAGAAGTAGGCTCCCCGCTGAGCAGGGAGCTCGATGCAGGGCTCGATCCCAGGACCCAGGGATCATGACCTGAGCCGAAGGCAGACCCTTAACAGACTGAGCCACCCAGGCGTCCCACACCAAGTCCTCTTTAACAGGCACAAGGACTTAGGACCCACCAGAGGATGTTAGCTACCAGCTTAGAGCCAAGAGATTCCATTTGCTACAGCCAGAGGCCATGAGCCTAAGGTATCCTGGCCTGCCTTGGGCTGAGTGGTCCCCCAGAGATGGACACTTGGTCAAATATCAGGGTCATGGTAGAACCTCGGTGCAGGACAGAGTTCCCTCTCCCCAGCCTGCCATTTCTCTCCCCCAAAAGCAGCCTGGCCTGGGCTTGGTGTCACAGTGATAAATTCCAGTCTCCGATGGCAAAACTCCCGGGCCTCATCCCTATCTGCCTGTTAAGCTGTAAGACCTTTCCCTGTCTCACCAGGGAAAACCACCGAGAAAAGGAAAAAGACGGGGTTTCCAGAACATTAAACTCCCATTGCCATTACGCCTGCCAATCTCCCCGCTAATCACTTGGAGCCAACGCACCTTGGAGGGAGCTAGGGGTGGGGGCTGCTCACTGCAGCACGGCCTGCCGACAATCCTTGTCCTGCCAGCAGGAAGGGACCTTGGAAGGTCAACTCGTCCCTTCTCCTGCCCTGGTTCAGACTCACTTCAGGCAGAGAAAGAAAGCTGGCCGAGCCAAAGGGACAGGTCTCCCTCCACATTTTGTGACAAAAATATTCAAGAGCCAGCAAATATTTAGTGAACATTTTCCATGTGCCAGACACAGGGCTGATTAAACAGGCCTCCAGCCCTCTATCTCCAAAGTTTATAATCCGGGGCTTAAAGAAGGACCAAGGAAGGCAGTGTGTCTCAGATTTGAGGATAGAAATGCTGGCAATTTCCCTCGCCCAGCCCTACTCCCCTGTCTCCACGAGCACCCCACAAAGCACACGCTCTTCCTGCCTTCTTTTCTGGCTTGACTGGACTAGGAAATCCTTTCATGGGAAGCACCAGACTGCTCCAACACGAAGGTTCCATGGAGTTTGGACACCAGTGGGATATAGTAAAAAGACCACTGGCCTGAGCATGCAGTGAGGAGCCTGGGTCACAGGATGAGCCCGGACCAGTCACGCAACATCAGCGATTCTCAGTTGCATTATCTATAAAATGGGGTTAAAGTTACCACCAACTTCATAAACTGTTCATCCCATTCCCATCTCGTCAAATACACCCAGCTCACCATGTTGGCATAGATGATAACAGTACATTTTAGAAAAAGTACACAGAAAGCGGTGACCCTAGGGTGTGGGGAAATGGGCCCTTTTGTGCACTGCTGGTAGGAGTAGAGGTGGGCGCACCCTTTTGCAGGGGGGACAGGAGGAGAAGTTGGCAATAAGTCTCAAAGAAAACTTGCTGTCCTCACCTTTTTCCTCAAAACCTTCTTTCCAGGAATTTACCTGAATGTGTATGAAAAGAGACATGTTAGAACAATGGTCATCACAACATCATTTATAATTATTCCAAAAACTATGTATAATAGATATTTACATTTTAAAGAATTGTGGTAATAAAAAATACACAACCAAATATCCAACACCTATCTTAAGAAATAGGATATTCATGCTATATGCCTGAAACTACTATAACACTGTGTCAACAATACTCAAAAAAAGTTAGTTGAAATAAATATACATAGTATTCTTAACTGCTCCCCAAAAAAGAAAAAAAAAAAAAGAAATAGAATCTTCACAACATCTTTGGAGCCTCCTACATGCCTTATCCAATCCCACTCCAGTAACCCACAACCCCAAATTTTGTGCTAATTGTTCCTTTCCTTTCCTTCATCATTTTATCACACATCTATGTATCTCTTAACAAAGGGAAAGGCGCCTGGGTGGCTCAGGTAGTTAAGTGTCTGCCTTCTGCTCAGGTCCCGGGGTCCTGGGATTGAGCCCCATGTAGGGCTCCCTGCTCAGCCAGGAGCCTGCTTCTCCTTCTGCCCCCCTCCTCCCACTCATGCTCTCTGTCTCGGTCTCTCTGTCGGATAAATAAATAAAATCTTTTTTTTTAAAAAAAAGGAAAGTTTCATTTTTCCTATTTTCAATCTCTATCCACATATGGTCAATTTGTGTCCTTCTGTCCATGATTTTAGTTCTAACTTGATTTTTCACCCCACAAGTTAAGATTACTATTATTATTACATATAATCAATATTTATTTATGCATTTGCCATTTTCTGTTTCCGCCTTTCCCTCTTGTACTTCAAACTTACAGCGATCAGTTTTCTTCTTCCTGGCATATATCTGTATAAGTTCCTTCAATAAGTGTGTCTTAACAGTCAATTGTACCACTTTTGTTTTATTTATTTATTTATTTATTTATTTGAGAGAGAGAGAGAGAGAATGAGAGACAGAGAGCATGAGAGGGAGGAGGGTCAGAGGGAGAAGCAGACTCCCCGCTGAGCAGGGAACCCGATGCGGGACTCGATCCCGGGACTCCAGGATCATGACCTGAGCCAAAGGCAGTCGCTCAACCAACTGAGCCACCCAGGTGCCCCCCACTTTTGTTTTTAAAACATTTTTAAATTGGAGGGGGGGAGGGGGATGGGTTATCCTGGTGATGGGTATTGAGGAGGGCACGTTCTGCATGGAGCACTGGGTGTTATGAACAAACAATGAATCATGGAACACTGCATCAAAAACTAATGATGTAATATATGGTGATTAACATAACAATAAAAAATTTAAAAAAAAATAAAAAAAACATTTTTAAATTGTCTTTATTTTGCCTTCACGTTTAAGAGATCATCTTAGTGGTGGTAGAATTCTAGCATATTTCCACTTGGCACTTCAAATTTATCATTCCATAGTCTTCTGGCTTCTGTAGATACTGTTGAAAAATAAGCCGTAGGTCAAATGCTCATTACTTTGTAGGCAATCTGTCTTTTCTCTCTATTTTTTAGGATCCTCTTTTTGTCTTCAGTGTTCTGTTTTTCTACAAAACGTGGGCTTCTTTTCCTTTATCCTGTTTTGGATTCACTGGGCTTGTTGAAACTGAGGACCGGTGTCTCTCATCAGGACTGGAAATTTGTCAGTCATTACCTTTTTTAATGTTTCCATTCCCTCTGTCATCCTTTGGGAGTTCAATTATATGTATGTTGTATTTCCTCACTCTGCCCTTTATATCGCTTATCTCTTTCATCTCTTTGTCTTTCTATTGTATTCTAGGTCATTCTTCAGAGAAACTTCCAGAACACTAATCCTTTCTTCAGCCGTGTCTAATTTATTATCACATCCATTGAGTTGTTCATTTTAATGATTACATATTTTTATTTTCTAAAAGTTATATTTGGTTCTCTTTCACATCTGATTAGGTTATTCTGATAGCCTTTTGTTCCCTCATTATACTTCCAATACTCTTTTATTTCAGAAAGAAATTAAATATATATATTTCATATTCTATATTGAATAAGTGCAGGTTATTATAGTCTTTGAGGAATTTGTGACTTATACTGAGTCTCATTCAGGATAGTTTATTTCCTCATGTGTCTGTGGAATGTTGATTGTGAAGTCCATGTCCCTTGGAACTTTTTCTGTGGAATTCTCTGAGGCCAAGTTTTAAAATATGTTATTTACAAGCCCTGGGTATCTCACCAATCCAGGACACCAAATTTTCAGCATGGGGTTTTGGATGAACTCATATTTCTCCAAGAAAACACTTATCTTTATGTTTTTTTCTTCCTTTCCGTTAGAGTCAAGGATGACAAGCAAGTTTCTTTACCAACTTTCTTTTTCTGTAGAGTGTTTTTTGTAGTTCACCTACTGGGAGTTTCACCCATCTGGGATCCCAGCTTTGTGTAAGAATCCAGCCTGCTTGAGCTCTGGGCTCTAACTCCCATCTGTCAGGTAGATGGCCCATATTACCTATTAAACCCCAAAAAAGCTCCAAGACAAAAACTAGTTCTATACATTACTCTTTTAGATTCACAGATTCATTTTGGGGTTTGGGGTTTTTTTGTGGGTTTGGTTTTTTTGGGGGGTTTTTTGGTTTTTATCTCTAAGAAATTCCCTTTATTTTGTGCCAACTCAGCCATGACTTCATGCATTTTTAAAGGGGGAGGAAATATATATATATATATATTCCATCACTTGGGGCATACTGTCCCTGGAGGAGTTTCATGGAACATCTAGTCTGTTATATTTGATGAAAAGATAAGTATAATTATATTTATTGGCAAGGGAAAATGTCAACATAAGGAGTGAGTGTGAAAAATTAAGTTATATAACAGTGTTCTCTCTGGATCATGGGTTGTTGGGTGATGCTTGCTTTGTCTTTTGTGCATTTTCCACATTGTTTTAATATTTTTGCAATGAGAATTTATGATTTTAACAAAAACAATTGTCTCTATTCCACTCACACAATCATGCAGCTATGCAAAACATTTGTGTTTTCTTTATTTCTCTGTAACATGCTTAATTGTGCTTCAGGAGACTCTGTCGGAGTGGGAAGCATAGAACTAAGGAACAGGAACCCAGTGCATCAGACCCAGTACATGGGTCTCCCCAGACCTGCTTGGCCCTACTTCCTCTCCCACCCAGCCACATGCTCAGTGGATCATCCCAGCCACTGCTCCCACTACCTCGTCTCCTAACGCTGCTATCTATCTCAGCGTTCCCCAAAGTGAGGACTTCAGCAGATGCTCCAGTTGTCTGCCATGGCAGGAGTTACAGCAGCTCTGGTGCTCAGATCTGATCCAATAAGAGCTATGAAGATTCTTATTCCTCTTACCACTTCTAGACTCAGATAAGGAGTATATTTTTACTTATTGCTTTGTAACAAATTACTTCAAAACCAGGGGCCCAAAGTAACAAGTATTTATTATCTCACAGTTTCTGTGGGTCAAGAATCTGAGGTGGCTTACCTGGTCGGGGGGGGGGGGGCAGGCAGTTGGTCTGGCCAGTGGTCTCTCTTGAAATGGCAGTCAAGATATTGACAGGAATTGCAGTCATTGCAAGCTTGATTGCACTTCAGTTTCAAGTTGTAAGTTGGAGATCCACTTCCAAGATGGCTCACTGTCAGGAAAGGCTTTAGGTCCTCACCATGTAGGCCTCTCCAAAGGCTATTTGAGTAGCCTCACAACATGGAAGCTGGCTTCTCTCAGAGCAAGTAATTTAAGAGCAAGGAGAAAGACACAATGTCTTTTATGGCCTACTCTCTGAAAAATCACACATTCTTATTCTCACTTTATTTTGTTTGTTAGAAATAAGTCACCAAGACCAGCCCTCACTCACGTGGAGAGGAACTGGGCTCTCCTTCCTGAGGAGAGTGTGAAAGCATCTGTGGACATATTTTTAAACTACCACAAAGGGCCACATCATAGACATGGGACCTCCTCCTTCTTCAGAGTCTCCTCAGAGAGACCAGAGGGCTCAACCTCATAGTGCACTAGAGGCAAATGCTAACCATTAAAAAGATAGGAATGAGCGAAAAACAGTAAATCAATTCAAACCTTCCACTGACTACTTTGAGTTGTGGTGGTTTCTCATGGCCCATCTGGAAGAAGGCCCTTTTGTCTGAACGGTCAAAGGGGTTTTCTTGAGAAGCCATGGCTGGCTCAGTAATGCCTTCCCTCCTTCCCCGCCTCACTTTCCTTTTTCCCTTTATCCTTGCTACAGTAGGGCTGCACTATTCAGTAAGGCTTTAGCATATAAGCTTTGCTCGAGTTCTGTATTCTAGAAACTTAGGTTAAAATAAGGAGCTAATCTTGGAAATTATTGGTACTGACAGAAACATCTGTTTGGATGGTTCAGTTTCTTCAGAGCATATGGTTCAGGCTTCCAGATTTTCTCCTCCAACACTCCACCACCACCCTGACTCTTCCTTAATGGTAGCTAGGTAGATGGTGTAGTTGACTTGATCTCGTAGAGAGAGAGGAGAAATAACCTCTGGTCAAAGCCGACCTCTGCCCTGGATTGGTCATCTGGTCTGGTTCCTACATTTGCCCACAACTAATCCTGACTGACCTGTCATCCAGGATAGCACACTAACAACCATCTGGTCTGGTTCCTACATTTGCCCACAACTAATCCTGACTGACCTGTCATCCAGGATAGCACACTAACAACCATCCGGTCTGGTTCCTACATTTGCCCACAACTAATCCTGACTGACCTGTCATCCAGGATAGCACACTAACAACCACCTGGTCTGGTTCCTACATTTGCCCACAACTAATCCTGACTGACCTGTCATCCAGGATAGCACACTAACAACCACAACTGAAGACCACAGTTCTGGCCCTTGTCCTCCAGTCGCACAGTCCTCTGCTCTGTGAAGTGTTTGTTCCAACCCCCGTCCCCTGCTCAACTACAAATCCTCTCAGCACCTCAACCAGGGCAAATAAAAACTTCTAAGTTCTGCTGCACAACAGCCCAGGCCTTGGAGAACAGAAGATCTGCCTCTGTCTCATCTAACACCCACCTCCCTGCACTTTAACTCCTATGCCATGTTGAGGGGAATATAAGGCTGGAGTCATTAAATCCCATGTTCTTGAATCCATTCATACCACTGGCATGTTTCAACAGTGTCCAATATTTTGGCCCATGGGAGTAGAAAATGAGGACACGGGATTCTGACGCTACTGTCCTTCCTCCATCTTTCCCTTCTTCCTCCACATCCCCTCAGCTTCCCAAGAGACTTCCTCACACCCTAGTCTGAATTACCTCTACCCTATTGTTTATAAGGAAATTCTATGATCATATTATTGGGAGGGTAATGAATTTAAAAATGTATTTTCCTTGTATATGAAACCTTACTTTCAAGACTACTGGGTCCTGGGCGCCTGGGTGGCTCAGTGGGTTAAGCGTCTGCCTTCGGCTCAGGTCATGATCCCGGGGTCCTGGGATCGAGCCCCACATCAGGCTCCTTGCTCTGCAGGGAGCCCACTTCTCTCTCTCCCCCGCCCCCGCCAACTCATACTCTCTCACTGTCTCTCGAGCCGTCTCTCTCTCTCTCAAATAAATAAATTAAATCTTTAAAAAAAAAAAAAGACTTCTGGGTCCTAATGGACTCAAAGACAGGAAGTTGCCTCTGAGATTTAAAGCTAAACAATGACCTCTTTGTTGTAGGTGGTTCCTGCCCTTCCCGGAGCACTAAAACTCGTTGCTTTCATGGGTGTGGAACCTCAGGAAAAGAAAATTTTCGGGATATGGACATACATTCGAAATATATTGTAAACATGTTATCTATCCCCTTGAGGCAATTATTTCCTCAAAAAGTACCATCACCATCCTTGACTCATTAATTGAGCCCCCCTCCCAGCCTGCCTATTCAGGGTCCTCTTTCTTCCTCCAGACCCCAGTCCCCAATACTCAATCTTTCCTTGGCATAGACAGCTCAGTTTGGACCCATTTTCCTGGTTCTTAACTTAAGCAGTCCTTCCAGGATGGGAGCTCCTCTACTTACCCTCCTGACCCAAAGTAAGAAAGAGCTCTCTCCGGCCCCATTCCCTCACCTCCCAGTTAGGAAAGAGAGGTAAAAACACAGGGAGGTGTTAACACATGAAAAGAAAAGGTGCACATGAGGTCACTTTGCAAACTGTAAAGCACTGTCCAATTATCAGGCATTATCTCATGAAAGAAGCCTTCCCAAACAGCTGAGAAAGGTACTTCTCCTACTGTTGCCTTTCTAGATGGCTCTCTTCTGAACAATAACCCTTGTCCCCAGGGGCCAGGAAGGAGAAAGTCAGTATCAGGAGGGAGGCTTCCTTAAGTCTCTGAATCAAAAAGGCTGGGAAAAGAGGAGGCCCCCGTGGAAAGCCATGCAGATCCATCTTGTCTGCTTGGACAGTCACTGGCTTCAGGCATCTGCTGGTGGGGTGGTATAGAGAACCCAGCTCAGGGAAGGCAACCAGGGACATCGAATCATGATATCGAGATGGTGGCAAGCCAGAACCCCAAACCTTCAGGCAAGCCACTTCTGTGGCCACGGCCAGAGAGCCACCCAGACCACTATCCAAATTCACTCTGCTGGGTAAAAGGAGCTGATTTATGTCTCCAGCAGGTATGCCAGAGAAAATTCAAATTGATCAAAAATTAAATATTCATAGGACATTACTCATTAAGATTCATCTCACCGAATGGATGAAATGAGGCAAGGGAAGAAATTAGCTTGCTTGAGAGTGTCAAAGTGATTATGTGATTAAATTGCAATTTATAATTTCTCCTTCAAAAAAAAGCATTACTTCTTGATTTGTGTTTTCTCCTCCTCACCGTGCCCCCTTGTTGTCTCGGCCTGAGCCAAGGGCATTCAGGGTTAATCGGTGATGGGAAAGCTCCAAACACAGTGCCCGATCTCTCTGTCTCCATCCTTCTCTCCCACCCACCACTGACTCCAAGAGAGGCCCTTCCACCTGGCCTCAGGGGTTTTCTCCTCTTAATGCTGAGACCAAGGCCTCCAGAAACACCCCTCGCCCAGAGACACGCAAATGGATGATTTCCAGCCTCAGGCCACTGCCTCGCCTTCCTTGATGAGGGAAAAAAACACGCGTAGGAAGTACAATTTCCCCTGTAGATAACAAGTCATCCCTATAAGGCATACCTGGATGGTCTCTGGCGAAGTCCCCTTCTGGCCACCGCCCATATTCTTTCAGAGAAAGGAGGTATCCTTCTCATACTCTTGGTTCCCCCTCCTGAACTTGGTGTGGAGCTATACAGAGCCTCCCTGAGGCCAAGTCAGGGTCAGGTCATGACTCATGAAGTTCACCCACTGAGACTCCATCACTGAAGTTCAACAAGCCAGTTCCCCAGCTCCTGCCAACAAAGGTCCCCTGGGAAAAGAAACATCAGAGTTCCAGAACCCAACAGGTTCAAGAGCAAGAGAGCAGAGGTCCCCTTGGGTAGCCCACCTCCTGCAGCAGGTGGCTCCTCCCTACCCCACTGTCCCTTCCGATGACTCCCAAATTAGGCTCAGCCTGAACCCAGTGAAGAACCAGGGACATTCCAGAGCCCGGCCACACAAACGCCAATGCAGGTTTAGTTTCCCAGCGGTGCTCTCCACAGCCCGGAGCATCCCGAGGATGCTGCCTGCCCTCGGGGGGGGGGGGGGGGGGGTGCGGGGGAGCTAGAAGCTAGAAGCTCCCATGGCATGCTCTGCTTGGAGCCACTTTACAGGTGGCACTACTGCAGGTGATTTCATTCCAAAAAAAAAAAAAAAAAGGGTTTTGCTGTTAAAAATAACTTTAAAACCACTGAATGGGATGACCTCTCATCAGCCCCTTCCAGCCCAGAAGCTTCTGATTTCTGACTTCAGTCGTCTAGAAACAAGATGGGCTCTGAGCTAAATAAAGGCTCTGTTTTCTCTCCTTACCTCTCGCTTTAAGAAGAAACGCAGTCTGTCTGTCTGTCTGTCTTCCTAGCATCCCAAGCCTAGCGAAGATGCTCTCTCTGGGTACGGAGGCAGATGGATAACTGTATTTACCTTGCTCCGTTTCTCTGTCTACACTTCGGTCTTGGCCTCTCGCTGTCTCCACAACTCTGTCTCTCTCCTGCTCCTGCCCAATAAAGATTTAGAGGCTGGCTCCAGCAGCTGAGAAGGGCAATATTAATTCCAAGCTTGTTTCCAAACACCACGGAGGCCTGCCCGGGTTAATTAGTTGTGCAGGCTTTTCTTCAAGTGAGCAAGCCGTTTTTTTTTTTTACAGCCCTGTCACTGTACTTAGTTGTTCGTTTTCTGTTTTATTTGGAAATACATTTATCCCACAATAAATAACACCCACTGTGATGAGGGCCGATAAAGGCAGCGAGCAGCCCCTCTAGGGGTGTGGGGGTCTCAGTCAGAAGGCTTCAAGACCCCGTCCGCCTACCCTGAGAGGCACTTCCTGGGAGAGGCAGGGAGGTTTCGGGTGAGGCCGACGAGAGGAGGCTAGAAGAGATAGGAGCAAGGGGCGTGGACGTGGCTAACGGGGAGGGAAAGCAATACCCGTGACGAGCAGAGCCCACAGCAAGGGGGGGCAGGAGCTTGAGGGTCTCGGGTGAAGGGCACCGAGGATCAACCTGCAGCAGGACAGAATGGACACAGGAGATTCGGGTCCAGGTCCCAGTCCCAGCGCATATAAGCCACGAAACCTCAGGCAAGCCTCCCACCTCTGTGCCTCAGTTTCCTCACCCGTAAAATGAGAATGACGATAATACCTTCCTACTCCGAGTGGTTACAAGCCTCTAGGAGACAAGGGAAGTAAATGCACTACACAGATAATAGAGGCTCATTTTCCAGACAGAAAGAAGCACTCGGGTGGACTATCCTGGATATGTGGCCAAGACCCCAGGCCTCACCAGGGAAGAAATTAAAAGTGTTAGAGGAGGGCTTCGATGAAGAGCTTCACCTTCTGACCAAAGGCTCCACGCTGATGCCTTCCACAGGACCGCAGAGCTTGGCCTGCTTACAAGTCAGTCACAACCTCACACATGGCTGGTTCAGCTCTTGCACCGGCCCCAGCTAGGCGGATGCTGATAGTCCAAACAAACTTATTCTGGGAAGTACTTCACACTGATCTGCAAGTACTCACTTAGGGCTTTGGGGGTGAGGAAGGCGGAGGCGGCAGCGGGACCACGGTATCAAACCAAGTGGGCAGAATGGAATATTGGTAGACGGTGGAGCTTGGGATTTAGATTGCTTGTTGACATCACTTTCTGGCTATAAATCTTAGAGAAGCTATTGAACGTGTTTCTCTCTGTTGAGTTTTCTCATCTGTAAAGTGGGCATAATAATAGCACCAAGCTCCTTGGATCGGGGCGTGAGGACTGAGGGAGATGAAGTCTGTGACGTGCCTGGGACAGGAGATGGCACATGGCAAGAGTCCAATGAGTACCAGCTACCCCTGGAACACACAAAAACTGGGCAAGACATGAATTAAACCCCACTCGCTCACATGCATGTGGACCTGCTACCCACCGAGAGCCTGAGAGCTGAGGGAGGACACAGGAAAGGAGAATTTCGGTCTGGTAGGATTTAACCAGGGAATCCTTCCCGGAGGAAGAACAACTTCCACACAGTTTAGAGGAGAAGAGACAAGGTATTCTGGTATACGGCTGGGCAAATCCTCGCGTGTTTTCCTATCATCATCGACTTGAAGCCAAGGCCTGAAGATGGGGCACCTCTGGAGTGCTAGCAGCAAGCCACCAGCAGATGGAGCCAGCCACCTCCACACAGGGTTGATGGAGGCACAAATCCCTCAAATCAACCCCAGGCTAAGCCTTCCTCCCCTTGTGGAGAAGAGATGGGGTGCCTTCCTGCCCTGATGCAAAGGGAAAGAGGATGCACAACCCCCCCCGCCAATGCCTCCCAGGCACAGAGCACCGTCAAAGATCCGGAGAGCCTAGGGCTGCAGCTGAACGCCCTTTTTGTCCCACACTCCCACGGTGGGAAAGAAAAGCCGAGCGTTTGACATCTGTACCTGAGGTCTACGATCGTACTTGAATGTAAAGACTAGGACCCTCTGCAGGCCTGGAGATTCCCAAAAGCAGGAGGCCCAGGGCAGTAGCCCACCCAGCAGGGCTTGAAGGGACTTGGTACAGTACAACCAGGATGATGGATGGGGGCAGGTCTCCCGTCCCAGGTCTGTGTGACCCTTGAAGGCCACGGTTACTCCAGCAGGCCCTGTGGCTCCACGCAGAGATGCACAGAAGTCAGCTCAAGGGCAGGAGCCAAAGCTTTGCCCAAGTTACTGCTGAATTCAGAGTCGGATGCCTAAGCCAGAGAATGGAGTCATTGGAAGCCTGTGCCAGTGGTGAGGTGAAAGGGAGGTACAGCTGGGAGATGGCGGGGGCGGGGGCGGGGGAGGGAAGGATGGTCCTCAGTGATAGAGGGGGCTAGATGAACTCTCCGGCATCTAACAGAACCAGGAAGAACCAGGAGGAGGTAAAGGACACGAGACACGTCCCCTGCCCCCATAAGTCATACAAAGAGGCGTCTTACTCCCCATCCCTCCTCTCAGCCTCCAACCGAGATGTTAAGGCCTCCAAGAGGAGGTGGATGAGGTGCTTTCAAGCCAGCCCCCCGGTCCCCCGCACTGCCCCACACGGCCTGGGCCCGGCACTAGCTATTGCCAGAGGGGAGGGAGGAAGAAGATCTCTGAAGCAAGTTTGCAGTGGAAGCTTTAAAAATGTAAAAGCTTGAGTCTTAATTACCGGAATGAGACTGTTGTAGTAACGGAAAGTGGCTGGGAAGTTATGGAAGCAGACCAAGACGTTGTTAAGGGAGCTGCTCCCCAGCAGGAAAGAGCGATCTGGCAAAACGTAGCCGGGGGCAGTTACTGGAAGAAATAAAACTGCTGTGTGTTTATACTCCAAAGAGTGGAGACTCCCCAGTAAACTGGGTCGGGTTACAGGCACACAGAAAGTGACCAGACCCGTGGAGACCTGCGTCCCTCTAGTTAGAGCACCCTGATGAAGGACAGTGCCCCGCCCAGAGCAAGTCTTCCTCTTTCCCGTGCAGGCGTGGCCTCACCTCCCGGGTAGAGGCCTTAAGGGAAGGGGGGGGGAGTCTGTCCTCAGGCTTTTAATGAGGCACTTAGAAAGAGGAACATGACGGTTTCCTCTTACAGGAATCCTCAGTGAAACGCACTCACGGGCGGGGCGGCTGGGAGAGATGGTGCAATGCGCTTACTTCTGGTGCATTCCAGGAAGCATTACCCCACCTCATGCTAACATCATCCAGTGGTCCCCACGGCCACGGAGGTCTTTGAGTTTCCAGGCTGAAAAGGGCAGGCGAGGAACGAGTCAGGCCCTGGACACGGAGGCAAATCCAGAGAGTCTGGAAACTGCCTTAGGGGCTTGATCCCCTAGCAGAAAGTGAGAAAAAGCTAAGTTTATAAAGGGGCGGGGGGAGGCTGGGTGGCTGAGTAGGTTAATCATCTGCCTTTGGCTCAGGTCATGATCCCAGGGTCCTGTGATCCAGCCCCACATCAGGCTCCCAGCTCGGGGAGCTTGCTTCTCCCCTGCCGGCCGCTCCCCCTGCTGTGCTTGCTCTTTCTCTCTCTGTGTGTGTCAAATAAATAAAATCTTGAGGGGAAAAAAATAAAAAGAGTAGGGCAGGAATGGATCCATGGAACAGGATCTGCCCTTGGCTAGTTACCATCTGGGGGAGAGGGAGAAACCTTATTGAGTGTCCGTACTATATCAGGCACTATGTTCACCCTCATCTTATTTAAACTTCCCACAACCCTGCAAGGAAGTCCTTTTCCCCATCTTTCAGATGAGGCAACTGAGTCAGAGTGCTTGCCTGTGGGCACACATTGCTGGGATTTGAACCTCAGATCTGTGTGCATGGCATACATGGATAGTTACTGCTTCTGTCGCCCCTTCAGTAAATGACTTCCTGCCCTGCTGCCCAGAGTGTTGGTTCTGGTGGCCTCCAGCAATTAGTTCCTTCAAGGACCCATCAGCTTTTGAGTCATGGTTATGCTTTTCTCAAGAGTGGCCCCAGCCAATGGTTAAGCAAGACGGTGGTACACAGGCCCAGCCCTTTCCTACCAACACGGAAGTGCTCTAACAAGCGATTTTGCCCCAGAGCACCCCCTGGGACTGGTAGGGGTTTGACCAGGTCTGTATCACAGGCGGAGACCTCCTCCTGGCCAGCCCTGCTTCCTGCCTTTTCCTTTCACAGATGTCAGTTCCCTTTTGTACTCCTAATTTCATTCAGCCTCTGGGATGAATCAACAATCTGACTCCAAAGCTCCTGCTCATCCTGACTTTCTATCCTCACTCTCACTTACCCTTGAGGCAACATTGCTGTCCAGAGAGTAACTTCCTATTGGCAGCTGTGTCTTCGAACCCTTCTAGACGAAAGCTACTAAAGGCTCAAGGACTAGAGGAATTCCCAAACAGTTAGTTATCCTTGATTAGTTGGTGCTCAATGCTCAAGGTCAGTCGCTAACATTCAACCATACTCTGAAGTCTGAAGTCCAAGTAAACAGTCGCCCTCACTGTCTCATGTCAATGCCATGTCAATTCCATCCCTTAAACTGCCATAACATGAAATTGAGATACAGGGTTTTATTCTATGTTGTCCTTAATGCAAATACTTGATGATTCGTGTGTTTTGTTTAAAAAGTAGATGAGGTGGCTCAGTCGTTAAGCGTCTGCCTTCGGCTCAGGTCATGATCCCAGGGTCCTGGGATCAAGCCCCACATCAGACTCCCTGCTCAGCGGGAAGCCTGCTTCTCCCTCTCCCACTCCCCCTGCTTGTGTTCCCTCTCTCGCTGTGTCTCTCTTCTGTCAAATAAATAAATAAAATATTTTTTAAAAATAAATAAAAAGTAAATGAATACAAGCCAAAAAAGAAAAAATATATAAATTGTAATTCATCCAAATTAAAACCTTTGAACCATACCCTCAGCAAAATACTAGCAAATCAAATCCAACAATGTATAAAAAATTTATACACCGTGACCAAGTGGGATTTATCCCAAGTATACAAGCTTGGTTCAACATTTAAAAACCAATTAATGTAATCCATACATCAACAGGCTAAAAAAGAAAATTCACATGATCATATCAATAGATACAGAAAAAGCATTTGACAATATCCAACACCAATTCATAATGAAAATTTTTAGTAAGCTAGGAATAGAGGGGACCTTCTTCGACTTGATAAAGAATAGCTACAAAAACCTGCAGCTAATATCATACTTAATGGTGAGAAACTCAATCTAAGTGAAAGGACAATCCAAAAAATGGGATGCATATCATATATCTGATAAGAGAGTAGTATCCAGAAAAATAAAGAACACTTAAAACTCAACAATAAAAAAACAGTAACCCAATTAAAAATGGACAAAGAATCTGAATAGACATTTCTCCACAAAGAAAATATATAGTCAATAGATACATGAAAAGATGTTCAACATCATTAGTCATTAAGAAATTGCCAGTTGGGGTGCTTGGGTGGCTCAGTCGGTTAGGTGTCTGCCTTCGGCTCAGGTCATGATCCCAGGGTCCTGGGATCGAGTCCCACATCAGGCTCCCTGCCGAGAGGAGGGGCTTCTCCCTCTCCCTCTGCCTGCTGCGCCCCCTGCTTGGGTTCTCAAATCAAAACCAAAATGACCTACTACTGCACACCCACTAGGACGATTATACTCTAAAAAAGAACAAGAACAATAACAAGTATTGGAGAGGATGCAGAGAAATTGGAACTCTCATGCATTGCCGCTAAGAGTGTACAAAACTCCTGCCTTGGAAAACAGTGTGGCAGTTCTTCTGAAAGCTTAAACATATCCCATATGACTCAGCAATTCCACCCCTAGGTTATATATCCAAGAGACCTGGAAACATATGTCCATACAAAACCTCATACACAAATATTCATGCCAGCATTATTCACAAGAGCCAAAACATGGAGGGTCCAAACGTCCACCAGTTGATGAATAAATAAACCAGATATAATATATCCATACAACAGAATATTATGCAGCCATAAAATAGATTGGAGTACTAATATATGCTACCACCTGGATGAACCTTGGAAACATTATGCTAAGTGAACAAGTCATACACAGAAGCCACATATTATATGATTCCATTTATGTGAAATGTCCAGAATAGACAAATCCATGGAGACAGAAAGTAGAGGAGTGGTTGCCAGGGTCTGGGAGGAGGGAGAAATGGGGAATGATTGCTTCATGGGTACAGGGTTTTTTGAGGAGGTGATGAAAATGTTCCAGAATTAGATACTGGTGATGGTTGCATAACTTTGTGAATATTCTAAAACCACTGAAGTGTGCACTTTTAAAGAGTAGGCGAGCCATATCTCAATTAAAAAAAAACAAAACAAAACAAAACCTAAAACTTCTAAAAGAAAACATAGAAGACTTTTGTGAACTTGGGTTAAGCAAATGTTTCTGAGACTTGGCACTATAAACACAATCCAGACAAGAAAACAAGTTGATACGTTGAACTTCTTCAAAATTAGCATTTTTGCTCTACAAAAGGCACTGCTAAGAGAATAAAATAACATGCCATATACTTGGAGAAATTCTTTGTAAAACGTGTATCTGATAAAAGACTTGTGTCCAGAATATGTAACAGACTCTAGAAACTCAACATTGCAGACAACCAATTTTTTAAATGGGCTGATGATTTGAGCAGACACTTCAACGAAGAAAACAGATGGAAAATAAATAGTATAGGAGATCTCCACATCATTAGTCGTTAGAGAAATGTAAATTTAAAACCACAATGAGGTACCACTACGTGTCTCCTAGAATTTCTAAAATTCAAAAGATGGTCATACAAGTGTTGGCAAAGATGTAGAACAACTGAAACTTTCATGGTTTGACCATTGAGGAAACCTGGCAGTTTTTTTTTTTTTAAGTAAACATATTCCTACCTTATTCCAAGATATTTACCCAAAAGAAAAAACAGAACAAGTCCATAAAAGACTCACTTAAGAATGCTTATAGCCACTTAACTTGCAATAGTCCAAAACTGGAAGCAACCCACACACCCATTATTAGCAGAATGGAGAAATAAATGGTGGGACATCCATACAATGGAGTATTTTTTTTTTAAAGATTTAATTTATTGGGGCACCTGGGTGGCTCAGCCTTCGGCTCAGGTCACGATCCCAGAGTCCTGGGATCGAGCCCCGCATTGGACTCATGCTCTGCGGGAAGCCTGCTTCTCCCACTTCCCCTGCTTGTGTTCCCTCTCTCGCTGTCTCCCTCTGTCAAATAAATGAATAAAAAAAAAGATTTTATTTATTTATTTGACAGAGAGAGACATAGCGAGACAGGGAACACAAGCCAGGGGAGTGGGAGAGGGAGAAGCAGGCTTCCCCTTGAGCAGGGAGCCAGATGTGGGGCTCGATCCCAGGACCCAGAGATCATGACCTGAGCCGAAGGCAGATGCTTAATGACTGAGCCCCCCAGGCGCCCCTGGAGTATTTTTTTTAAAGATTTTATTTATTTATTTGAGAGAGAGAAAGAGACAGCATGAGTGGGGGGGGGGAGAGAGAAGGAGAAGCAGACTCCCCGCCGAGCAGGGCGCCCACCGTGGGGCCCGATCCCAGGACCCTGGGATCATGACCTGTGCGGAAGGCAGATGCTTAATGACTGAGCCACCCAGGCGCTCCCATACAATGGAGTCTTACTAAGCAATAAAAAGGAATGAACTACTGTACGCACAATATGGATGAATATTAAAGTAATGATGCTAAGTGAAAGAAGTGAAAGAATTATGTGTAGAAAAAAAGAGTATATTTTGTATGATTTCATTTATACAAAATTTTAGAAAGTGCAAATTGATCTGTAGTGACAGATCAGATCAGTGGTTGCTAGAGGTGGGAAGTAGAAGAGGCAAGAAAGAGTGGGAAGGAGGGAGAATAAAAGATCCCAAGGAAACATCTAGGGGTGATGGGTAGGTGCACTGTCTTGATTGTGGCAATGGTTTCATAAATACATTTAAAACTTACAAAATTTGTAAACTTTAATTATGTGGATTTTACTGTATGCCAATTATACCCCAATAAACTTCAAAGAGAGAGAGAACAGTCATGAGAGAATATATAACTTCTTACTACAATAGTCTACAAAGTAGGAAAAGTCCCACTTTGATTCCACCCGCAAGATTTTTAGTGTTTTAGGATGGAACAATCCGAGAAGACCCAGACAGCTGATCCTTCTCCCAGATCCTTGAAACTAACTCTCCCTTTACTAGAACACCCTTCCTTCACCTTACTGCCTGATGAAAGTCAGGGCATCTTTCAAGCCCCTCAACACTAATCTACCCCTTGAAGCTTTCCTTGTCTTTTCCAAGCAGAGTTAGGCTAACTAACTAACTCTCCCAGCACCTGGGAGTCCAGTAATATATCCCCTGAGCTCTCTAGGTCGTAAGATTGGTGGTTTCAGCGGTTCCCAAAGGATCCCAAAGGTCCACAGCTTGCAGTGATTTGTCATTTTCCCGAAGCACAAACTTGACTCTAGCCAGCTGGGAGGTCCCCACGGAAGAGGAGTGGCTAAGACAATGAGTGAGCCGAGCCCCCATGCACCTCCAGGCCTTCCTGGCACAACCCGGCTTGAATGGCCTCTACTTGTTATAAAAACTTTTTTTTTCCTTTATGAAGAATGGAGTGCCCGAAGAAAAGCTATCAGCCTGGGATCAAATGATGAGTGAGTGAAGCAGTCCAAGAAAGGGATGGTTCTTAGCCAGAAAATAGCTTTATAAATTACTTTAATCTTTTATTAAGAATCTGGAAGCATCACTTAAAAATCGTAGTTATACTTTACAGCATTTTATGAGGAGAAATTATATACTACAGTGGCATTAACAGGATTGGAAATTTGAAAAGGCTTTGGGCCTTGCCCCTCAATAATGTCAAAAGCTCCCAGTACTTCTAGTGAGTGCTCATCACGTGGCTTTATAACTATGTGTTTAGCTCTCTCTCCTCTAGTCTGAGAAGTACGGTAGTGTAGACTCTAGAGCTAGGTTGTCTGGGCTCAGTTCTCACTTCACTTCATAGCTGGGTGACCTTGAACTGGTTACTTAACCTCCGGGTGCCTCAATTTCCTCATCTTTGAAATGACAAGTAAAACAGTACCTGCCTAATAGAGTTAATTTAAATGATTAAATATGGTAATACATAAAAAGCACTTACATCAGTGTCTGACCCATCAAAAGTGCTTGATAAATGTTAGTAATTAGTTTGAGAGGTTCCGCTAAGGCAGCGTTTATATATTTAGGGACCTTTTCAAAAACTTCTAGTTCTCCAGCAGCTCATGCGGGGCTTGGCATATGGAACGTGCTCAACAGAGGTTAAAAGAATGAGTGAGCGAGTCAGTGAGTAAATGAGTCACGGCTCTGCCACTTGGTTCCTACAGTTGAAATCTCTTTATGTCTGATATAATGGGGGCATTCTGGCTTGGCATATCCAGACACCGCTAATGTGGTCAACATCCCCCCACTACCATGTCTGCCGCCATTATCAGTTTGCAACTATTGGGAATTATGGCATATAACTGGGAGGGGCAGGAGGAGCAGAGAGGATGATGGTAGAGGATCAGAGTCGGCCTGTGTTCCCCCTCTGGCCCACAGGGTAGAGAGAGATGAGGGCTGGAATCAGACAAAATGCTCAAGAGACCTTCAGAGCTGCCTTGGGATGTAGCTAGCAGCCTTGCCCCCATAGAATTAATTCTCAACCCAACACCCAGAGTGTTTTACCCCATTAAAACCTCAATTGAATCATGTCACCCCCCTGCACAAAACTCTCCAACGCCTTCTCATCTTACTTGGAACAAACCCCACAATTCTCACAACGGCCTACAAGGCCCCACACGTTCCACGCTGTGTTACCTCTCCCATCTCATCTTCTACCTCGCTCTTTACACACTCCAATCCAGCCTTCTTGCTGGATGCTGGCCTTCTTGCAGCTCCTCAAATACACCCAAGGGACCCGTGCTTAGAGTCTTCGCACGTGCTGTTCCCTCTGCCTGGTATGCTTTCCCCAGCAATTCATGGTTCATTCTGTCCCTCTGTCAGGTCTCAGCTCAAATGCTGCCTCATCAGACAGGCCTTCTGTGCCCACCTACGTAAAGCCCCATGGGAGCAGAGACTTTGTCTCCTGCATTGCTCCATCCCCAACATCTCACCCGCTGCCTGCCGCATAGAACCCCGCAAGTCCTTGCCGAACGATTAGGTGAATAAAACCCCAGGAATCCACTGCTTTCCGCTTCTGTTTCCCACCCAGGGCCAAGTCCTCCCCAGGTGGAGGCCTCTCCCAGTAATGAATTGTGTCCAAAAGACGCCTCCTGCACCCCCAGCAGAATACGGTGGATAAAAACGTGTTACTGGAACAAGAGGGAGCTGCTGAGTATCGAACAGTCTGTTGGGGAATCTCAGGGGTCCCTGGCTTGACAAAATGAATATGCATTTGCCAGTGTTTTTAAGAAAAGGTGTAATAAGGTATAAGATGTTCAAAAGACAAAAATATTGACTACTGTAGCCCCTTAAACAGCCGAAGTAATGGAGGAGGACGTGGAATGAAAAGCAAGAAAGAGAAAGGAAAAAACTAAATCTTTGATGACATTCTCTCAGGGGTGGGGCCTAAGGATATGCATTTTGGGGCGCCTGGGTGACACAGTCAGTTAAGTGGCCGACTCTTGGTTTTGGCTCGGGTGGGGATCTCAGGGTGGTGAGATGGAGCCCGACCACAGAGTCTGCTTAAGACTCTTTCTTCCTCTCCTGGGCGCCTGGGTGGCTCAGTTGGTTAAGCGACTGCCTTCGGCTCAGGTCATGATCCTGGAGTCCCGGGATCGAGTCCCGCCACGGGCTCCCTGCTCGGCGGGGAGTCTGCTTCTCCCTCTGACCCTCCCCCCTTCTCATGCTCTCTCGATCTCATTCTCTCTCTCAAATAAATAAATAAAATCTTAAAAAAAAGAGACTCTTTCTCCCTCTCCTCCTGCCCCTCCCCACTTCTCTAAAATAAATAAATAAATCTTTTATTTAAAAAGAAAGAATATGCCTTTTAACAAGTCCCCTGATTCTTAAGTAACCAGCTTGAGAAAGGTCCTTAGAAAGGTTTTTGGAGATTTAATCAAGTATAAAGTATGCACACTACAATAGGAAAGGCCTGGGCTATTAGAGCCAAACAGGCCTGGGTTCAAATCCTCCCATACTACTTTTTATCAGGGTAACCCTCTGCTAGTACTTAACCTCTCAGATTCTAAGGTTCCATTTCTAGTTAGATAGATAATTAATCCTATCTTGTCGGACAGTTGTGAATATTAAATTAAACAACACAGGTAGGGCGCCTGGGTGGCTCAGTCGGTTAAGTGTCTGCCTTCAGCTCAGGTCATGATCTCAGGGTCCTGGGATCGAGCCCCACATCGGGCTCCTTGCTCAACAGGGGAATCTGCTTCTTTCTCTCCCTCTGCCCCTCCCCCTGCTCATGTTCTCTCTCTCTCTCTTTCTCTCAAATAAATAAAATCTTTTAAAAAAATAAAAAATAAATAAACAACACATACAATGTGCCTGGAATATAGTAGATACTTAATAGATGTGAGTTTATTTTCGTGGTGTCTGTTTTCCGAGTGTTTACACCTCCCTCCAATGTTCTTTGGCAAATTGGCATATTCTTACCCCTCCACTTAATGACCTCACAGAGATGAACACATATAGTCAAAAGGGTCAGCTCTTCTGCCCATACCTTCCCTAGAGTTCCTCTTTCCTCCTCTAGAATAGATCAAGGAACATATTTTTGCTCTTAGCTACCCATCAATCATTAATAATAAATCTGTGTATTTTGACAGTCTTCAGTCTGCCAAGCCTTTCACCTATATTTCAGGACAAAAGCTTGAGAAGAAGGTGGGGCAGACACCTTTATCACTCACACAAAGAGGTCTGGAAGTAGCTGGTGTGCACCAGCTAGAATGTGGGGGCGCTGGGACTGAGAAGCCACAAACCTTGTGCACTCTCCATTGGGCTATACTCCCCACCATCAAGACCTCAGGACTCAGAGCTTGAGGACAAAGAGGAAAAAGGGGCAGCGAGTATCTATCTATTTCTTGTTGTTCCTGCCCCTCTTCGGAGGAGTGATTGCTGGAAATGGGGTGGCAGAAGTCCATCTCCCAAGCTTGTCTGTGCATACCCCAAACACCTCATTCCTCTGAAGAGCTGCTCCCTTCCGAAGTCCAAATGAGAAGGTTGCAGCCGCAAGGCGTCTCTGCCTTTCCCGTCCACTCCAGGCTGCCAGCCTTCTGCAACTCCACACCCCCACCTGCTGGACGCTGCCTTGCACAGAGCCTGACCGTCCACAGCCTGCCTTGGACAGCCACTCTCCAGGAGTCCCCCATGCACCCTTCTGGGGCTGCTTTGGGGGCCACGAACCGGCTGGAACGGGTTGTGGGGAGAGGGGGAGCACTGCTATTTCCTTCCCTGTCTTACTGTAAATCTTAATCCTTGAGAGTGGACGAATGCTTTGCTCTCTCTGAACTTGTTTCTCCCAAGTTGTTGCCAGAGAAAGATTCATCCCAGACTCTCCCTGCCCTCCGAGGGTGAAATGGGATAGAATAATAAGACACCCACTCTGCCAGATGGAAAGAATTGGGGCTTTGGAGAGGAAACTGCTATAAATTTCAGAACTAGGGGGATAAAAGCAGCAGCGTTCCCAATAAACAAACGGAGAAACTCAGTCCCCGAGAACCAAAGTAAGCAACTGCAAAAAAAGAGACTTTGTTTATTCACTGACTTATTCAATTACTCAGATACATTAATTGAGCACCTGCGGCGTGCCTTCCATGGACCGTGATACATGGCTGAAAAACTCAGTTGCTGTATTTTGAGTCCCCTTCCTGGACCACTCATCACCTTTGTCCGTGCCGTTGTTTTCCTTGTGAATACTTCCCGCTGTGCTCTTGATAACCCTCATTCCACTAGAAACAAATTCTACGTTCACAACACCCTCCAAGAACTTTCACTTATGTTCTCCTCCTCACCGTAACTAAAACCTGGCCTTACCCCAAGGACGCTGGCCCCCTTGCAGCCTTCTTGTATGGAGGCAGCTCTTCCTCCCACGAGTTCCATTTTTCCAACCAAGAAGGGTGCACTTGGAGTCAGCTGTCTCCCAGCATCCCCTGCCAGTTCCATGCTATTGCTCTTCTACTCTCATTTAAAGCCCGGCTCCAGCTGCATGGCTCATTGCCCTCACCTTTTGTTGCTGTCATTGACCCCGGCCCCCACCAGCTGAGGACTCTCCCCACTCACCGCTGCATTAACTCCCACCACTATCCTGAGACAAATTGCTGAGGCCAACCCATCTGGCACGCTCGCCTCCCCCAACTTTGTCCTGATCACTTCAAATAACCTACTCTCCTTGTCAAGGCCACAACTGGACCCTTACTGGCGTGGCTCTGCCTTCCCAAAATTAAACTTCAACATCCCACTTGGACCATGACCTTGCCAGCTCTCTTCTAGTTCTCCTACTTCTCCACTCCTTGACCTCACTGAGTACCAGCACGTCCACCCTTTTATGGCCTCATGGTGTATCTTCCCTCCCCCTCAACCCCGGGGCTCAATCCTTTGAAACCCAAGCGAGACCTCTGGTCAATATCTTAGATGATTTCTCATCAGCCTCCTCAATACCCTTGCTCCCCTTTCCTTCTGCTCATAAGTCCTGGAGAACCCTGACCCTGAGTCAGTTCTACAACCTGTCTGCCCTGCTTTGAAGGCTGGATTTCTGAGTCCTGGTAGAGAAAATTGTACACGCTGGCACAAGTCAGTCTTTTGCAAGGTTCATTAAGGGCTATTGCAAATCTGCCTCATTCTCCCCAACCCCTCAGCAGATAGCCTTCCTCCTACTTCACTGAGAAAATCAAAGCCAGGAACTCCCTCCGCTTCTCAACCCCCCCTTCTCTCATAAATATAGTCACAGATTACCCACCTTGAATCCTTCCTATGGTCTCCAGCTTCAAAAGATGTTGCATTCCCTGTTCAGAATCAGCCTTTTCCCTTGGGTCTGAATTTTTGTCTTCCATGTCCTCTCCATCTCTGACATTTCTAATCCTTTCTTTTATTGTTGTATCGCTTCTCGGCCTTTTGGCTAAGATCAAGTGTAGTATCTTTTATTGGTGTATCAGTCAGGGTCCACTCAGGAGACAGAAACCACACCCTAATGTGAACAGGGAAATTTTAATATAATTATTAACTGTGCCAGGGGATTACCTTCCAAAGAGAAAGAGAGAACTCTATAAAAGACACATTGCCCAATATGGGGAGCAACTTCTACCTCTGGGGATGAGACAGAGTGTCCAGAGAAGAAATAAATGTGGAAAAGGCCCCAATCCCCAGGGCCTTAACCTATGTTGCAAAGGGATGACAGATAGACTGGCTGAGATTGTGTGCCAACAGAATTCAGCAAGAAGCCACCCACCCTCTGGGGTACTTGAAGAAGCCATCTGCATGGAGGGTCTGTGCAGCAGAACTTGCTGAGACCACCACACACAGCCCAGAAAGCTACCTGGGGTGCCAAAGGACATCCTTGGTGAGGTGCTTCTGGGAAAACACCTGTAAGGATGCCACACTCTGGTACGCTGAGAGAAGCTATCCGTAGGGAGGGGCCCCCAGGTATAGCAGGTTGCCACGCTTGCAGCTGGCCACCATATGTTGCTGATGTTCAGCCACAGGAGGCTGCCAAGAGAAGCACATGGAAGCCAAGAAGAAAAGCTCTTTTCTCCCAGTGTCCCTTCAGCACCCTTCATTAACAAAGCTTAACATTGTGCCAGCTGGTGAAAGAGGAATGTTTACAGGGTCCAGCTCTACGACCACAGAGCAGGCAATGCAGGGTATATTTGGAGTGGAGAGGCAATACATTGATTAACTGACATATTGGTATCTTCCACTTTCCTTTCTTTACCAGCCTCTTTCACTCCTCAGCCTATAAACATGTGCAAGTATTATCAATTAAACACACACACACACACACACACACACACACACACACACACACAATCTCCAGGTTCTATACTCCCCACTGGTTGTGACAATGTCTTTGTCATTTCCTTTTAAGCCAAGCTTCTAGAAAATGTAGTCCTCACTGATTGTTTTCTTTCTTCTATTTTCTTGTCACCTCCATTTCTCTTTTAACCTGGCTCTCACTACCACTATTCACAAAAATTTCTATAACTAAACTCATCAATGAAATTCAAAGAATAATTTGTATCCTTATCTTTTTTTATTTGACATTTGAGCACTTTACAGTGATAACTACTATCTCTTTCCTTGGATTCTGTGACATTCCTTTTTTTTTTTTAAAGATTTTATTTATTTATTTGAGAGAGAGAGAGAGAGAGAGAATGAGAGATAGAAAGCACGAGAGGGAAGAGAGTCAGAGGGTCAGAGGGAGAAGCAGACTCCCTGCTGAGCAGGGAGCCCGATGCGCGACTCGATCCCAGGACTCCAGAATCATGACCTGAGCCGAAGGCAGTCGCTTAACCAACTGAGCCACCCAGGCGCCCCTGTGACATTCCTTTGGCAGATGTATTATTTGCTCAAAATTTTCTTCTCTTCCACCCTTGCCATGGGTCACTGTGGGCAGAGTATTCTTCCCTTCCCCAGTTTACTTTGGACTTGGCTATGCGACTTGCATTGGTCAACGACACGGGAATTGAACCGACAATGTGGTCAGTTCCAAAAAGAGACTTTTTCACTGCCCTCTTGCACTCTAGTCCTCAGCCATGTGAAAAGGGTGCCCACCATCACCGCTCTCTACCAGCCTGAGCCCCAGAATAAAAAACACAAAAAGCAGACCTGAATACAATCCACAGCCTGGATCTGCGCTGTCAGAGCCTGGTCGTAAAGCCATAAACATGCAATAAATGTGTTATTGCAAGTCATTAAGATTGTAGGATTTGGCAATGCAGGAAAAGTGAATTAATCTGTACATAGATTAAAAAAAAGAGAGAGAGAGAAACACAAACTGACAATATCAGGAATAATAGAAGAAACCACTGCAAATTCTATTAATATTAAAAGGATATGATTTAAATATCTTATAATTTTTTTGTCAGTTACACTTCAATAAAGCTGGGGGGGGAGATATGAAGTGTACAAATTCCTTGCAAGACAAATTACCAAAGCTGTCACAAGAGAAATAGAAAATAGGAATAGCCCTTTTCTATTAAATAAATTGAATTTTTAATTTAAAAACTTTCCACAAGGAAAACCCCAGGCCTAACAGCTTCACTGATGAATTCTACTTATCACTGAGGGGAGAAAGGATACCAATCAAACTCAAATTCTTATGGAAAGTAAAATAGGAATGAATTATTACCAACTCATTTTATGAAGCCAGTATTACCCCAATATCAAAACCTGACAAACACACTACAAGGAAATAAAATTGGGCCAATATTTCTCATGACTGTCTATGCAAAATCCCCAATAAAACATTAGTAAATAGAATACATAAATTTAAAGAAAGGATTTTTAAGGGGATAATACATCACAATCAAGTGGAGTTTATCTCAGGACTGCAAGACTGATTTAGTGATAATTGACCACTACAATTTACCACATTAAGAGAATAAAGGAGAAAAAATTATCATCTGAACTGATGCAGAAAAAGCATTTGATAAAATTCAATATCCATTCATTGTGAGACTCTCAGCAAATTAGGAATAGAAGAAAACTTTTTAGCCCAAAAGACACCTACAAAAAGCTTAGAGCTAGCATCATACTTAATGATGAAAGACTGAATTCTTTCCTCTCTCAAGATCAAGATCAAGGCAAGGAGGTTTGCCTTTTCCACCTCCATTTAACATTGTAATACGGGACCTAACACAACAGTAAGGTATGGAGGGTGGGTTAGGGGAAGAGAGAGAACACAAATAGTCTGCAAAGGAAGAAAGAAAACTTTCTGTATTTACAGATGACATGACTGTGTACATAGAAATTCCTAAAGAATCTACCTCCACCCAATGTGAAAACTAATAAATAAATTAAGCAAGCTTACAGTATACAAAGCCAGATACCAAAAATCAACTGTTTTTCATAAACTATGAATAAATTATTGAAGAAAATTTAAACTTTAATGCCATTTGAAATTGTATCAGGACTTCAATTAGAATCAGATGGAGTAACAGGGACAAAATTTACTCTCCCACCTGAAACAACTAAAACACCAGACAAAATATATGAAATAACAGTTTTCAGACATTAGATATCAGGCAGCACAAGCAATGATCCCTAAGAGAGAGGAAACCAGCAAGATGAGCCCTATGATCACCCAGCCAGAGCCAACAAGATTCCCTTGGTTTGGGAGATCATGCTGGCAGTCCAAGGAGGTCAAGTCAGCCAGAGTTCACATGGAAGAGCATCAGAAATGAGAGTGCTGCACACAGAAAGAGAGCTCCAGAGATCTACAGAGGGTCTCCCTTGAGTCTTCAGCTTGAGTGCTGATCACACCTTCAAGTGAGGAAAATATCCGAAGCTGAAGGAAAAAAAAAAAACACCTGAAGGGAGTAAAGGGGAACATCCTCAGTGTTTGCCCACCAGCCAAATTTGAAAACCTCATAATTTACAGGTTATCAGGTGAGTATTCAGAAGGGTATTCAGTAGTGGGCAATTGGCCTTAGACAATAGACGGTTCTGGCCATACCTAACAAAGCAAACCTCAAAAGGACCAGTTTCCAATTAACTATGTCCCAGAACAATACTCAAGTACATTTATAGGAATACAAAAATATCCAGCACCCAAGAAGGTAAAATACATAATGTCTGGAATCCTATCAAAAATCACAAGACAAAAAAAAAAATCACAAGATATGCAAATAAGCAGAAAAATACAATCCATAATGAAAAAAACAATCAATCAATGAAAACTGTCCTGGAAATCACATACATGAGAGAATTGGTAGACGAAGATATTATAAGTTATTAAAACTCTTCCAGGGGCGCCTGGGTGGCTCAGTTCCGACTCTTGATTTTGGCTCAGATCATGACCTCGGGGTCATGAAATCAAGCCCTGCATGGGGTTCTGCACTCAGCAGGGAGTCTGCTTGATATTGTCTCCTTCTCCCTCTGCCCCCGCCCCCATGCTCTCTCTTTCTCTCTCTCTCTCTAAAATAAATGAATAAATCTTTAAAAAAAAAACAACTATATTCCATATAGTCAAGAAAGTAAAGGAAAGACTGAGCATCTGGAAAAAAAAAACGATCAGGGCATTAATGAAGTTGTGAGACACTTTAAATAACCTATTATATGTGCAAGTGGACCCTACAGGAAAAAAGAAAGAGGAGAATCTTTAAAATATATATATATATACATTTAATATTTGACCACACAATTCTACTCCTAGATATTTAACAAAAAAATGAAGAAATGTGGGTGCCTGGGTGGCTCAGTCGGTTAAGCATCTGCCTTCAGCTCAGGTCGTGATCCCAGGGTCCTGGCATTGAATCCCACATCGGGCTCCTTTCTCCATGGGGAGCCTGCTTCTCCCTCTGCCTCTCTCTCTCATTCTGTCTCTCATGAATAAATAAACAAAACCTTCAAAATGAAGAAATGATGACCAAAATCCTTCCACATTTTATGAAAATTCTAAGTCCACAGAAGAAACCACAAGCAAGAAACATGAAAAACCAAGGCATATAATAAAAGTGCATCAAAACATAAAATACTTAGGAATAAATTTAACAAAATATATGCAAAACATACATGGAAAAACTAGAAAACATTGGTGAGAGAATTATTTTTAAGTAGGCTCCACGCTTAGTGTGGAGCTCAGCACAGGGCTTGAACTCATGACCCAATCTGAGATCAAGAGTCAGCCACTCAACCAACTGAGCCACCCATGTGCCCCAAGGTGAGAGAAATTTTTAAACACCTTTAAAAATAGATGAGAAGGTAGAATATTGTTAAGACATCATGTCTTCCCAAAGTAACCCTTCCCAGCATAATTCTAGTAAAAATCCCAGCAGGCTTTATTTTGTAGACATTGACAAGCTGATTTTAAAATTCATATGGGGGGACGCCTGGGTGGTTCAGTCAGTTAAGTGGCTGCCTTCGGCCTGGGTCATGATCCTGGGGTCCTGGGATCGGGTCCCGCATCAGGCTCCTTGCTCAGCAGGGATCCTGCTTCTCCCTCTCTCTCCCTCTGCTTGTGCTCTCTCTGTCAAATAAATAAAATCTTTAAAAAATAAAAAAATAAAATAAAATTCATGTGGGATGCCTGGGTAGCTCAGTCGGTTAAGGTACAACTTTTGATGTCTGCTCAGGTCTTGATCTCAGGATCATGAGTTCAAGCCCTGCACTGGGCTCCACAATGGGCATGAAGCCTACTTAAAAAAAAAAAAAAAAAAAAATTTATACGGAAGTTCAAGGGACCTAGAATTGCCAAAACCATTCTGAAAAAAATAAATAACTTACATAACTTAACTTGAAGATTTATTACAAGTACAAGAGTTTTACAAGTACAATAATCAATACAATGTGATATTACAGTAAGGGTAGACATATCCACAAATGGAACTAAGTAGACTCAAAGAATAGCAATAAGCACATAACAAGATATCCGATCATCAAACTGATACAACAGATAATGCAAATTAAAACCAGAATTAGGTACTATCACATACCTACCAGAATGACTGAAATTTTAAAACAGTAATGATATCAAGTAAAGTGAAAATATGGAGCATCTGGAAATCTCATATATTACCGATGAGAGTGTAAAATGGTATAACCACTTTGTAAAGACGTTAGGCAATTTCTCTTAAATATACATTTAATAGGGACACCTGGGTGGCTCAATCATTAAGCGATCCTTCGGCTCAGGTCATGATCCCAAGGTCCTGGGTTCGAGCCCCGCATGGGGCTCCCTGCTCAGCGGGAAGCCTGCTTCTCCTCCCTCTCCCACTCCCCCTGCTTGTGTTCCCTCTCTCCCTGTGTCTCTCTCTGTCAAATAAATAAATACAAAATCTTTAAAATATGTATATACACATTAAATATTTGACCAAGCAATTCCACTCCTAGATATTTACCAAGAAAAACAAAAAACCATATACACAAATTTATACACAAATGTTCATAGAGGCTTCATTCATAATAGTCCTGAACTAGAAATAACCCAAATGTCCATCAACAGGCGAGTGAATAAACAACTTGCATATATTCATTCAGTGAAATTTTACCCAGAAATAAAAAGGATCAAGCAACTGAACCATGCAATGACATTGATGAAGCGAGATAACTAAAGACTATATACTGTGTGATTCCACTGATACGAAATTCTAGACTAAGTAAAACTAACCTATGGGGATAGAAACCAGATCAGTGGTGGCCTGGGGAAGGCAGTGCATGGGAATAACTGGGGAGGGGCATGAGGGAACTTTTACTATGACAGAAATGTCTGTATCTTGACTGGAGTGGAGGTTACACGGGTGTATACATACGTCAAAACTACACCGGAACTGCCCACCGCCTGCTGAGGTGGTAGCATCTGACGGTGGCATCTGTCTGGGAATTGTACACTCAAAATGGGTGTGCTGGTTGTATGTAAACTACACCACAGTAGGTTGTTTTTTAAACAGGAAGTGGGGAAAAAATCTAAATTCATCCCTCCTTCCTGATTCTCTGCCTACATGTCTGGAAAGTCCTTCTTAACCTTCTTTTTTTTTTAAAGATTTTATTTATTTATTTGACAGAGAGAGACACAGCGAGAGAGGGAACACAAGCAGGGGGAGAGGGAGAGGGAGAAGCAGGCTTCCCACCAAGCAAGGAACCCGAGGCGGGGCTCGATCCCAGGACCCTGGGATTATGACCTGAGCCGAAGGCAGACGCTTAATGAGTGAGCCACCCAGGTGCCCCCCTTCTTAACCTTCTTTAGAGACACTTCACTTTGTTTGCCCTTTGAAACATAGGGATTACCTGATGTTACATTCTCGATGTTCCTCTCTTTCATATAACCTGACTTATTTCACTCATTGCTCATGATGTAACCACCACTTATTGAGATTGAGGATCAATCTCAAATCTATCTATCTATCTATCTATCTATCTATCTATCTATATATATATATTAGAGAGAGGGTGTGATGGGGGAGGAACAAAGGGAGAGAGAGAATATTAAGCAGACTCCACACAGAGCGAGGAGCTGACATGGAACTTGATCTCATGATCATGACCTGAGCCAAAATCAAGAGTCTGACACTTAAGCCAGCCAGGTGCCCCTCAAATTTACATTTCTTGCACACTTTTCTTCCAAGCTCCAGACACATATATCCAAAGGCCTGATGAAAAACCTATAACAACTCAACATGTCCAAAACTGAGATCGACTACGGCACATAACCTCAAGCCTGCCTTTTCTACTGCATTCTCCATATAAGTTGATACACTGTGCCTAACACTTATTAAGCACTGTATATATATTTGTTGAATAAACAAAAGATGGAATCACTAGCAGCCAAAAACTTCCTCAAATCTCTTTCCCTCTCCTATATGAATTAAGCACATGACGCACATGTTTTGTCTAGTCCTGCCTCTCTCTCCCTCCCTTTGCTCGTAAGCTAGCTGCGTGACACGGAGCAAATCCTCACCCATCTCAGGGCCTCAGAGACCTAGCACAAAAGACACGGGGTTTGGAATCAGAGAGAAGCAGATTCAAATTCCTGCCTACTACAAATGTATCGTTAGTGTATTATGTTGATTGTCTGAACCCCGCCTTCCTTATCTATGAACTAGAAAGACCAATATCTGTATTCTGAGGTTATTCTGAGAAATAGATGAAGTAGAAGGATACCGTTGCCTGGCACATAGGAGGTACTGCTAAATGTCCGTTCGTCCTCCTGCCCTCGCCTCCTCCCCCTACCACTTCTGCTCCCGTCCCAGAGCCTCCTGCCGTTGGTATTCTGGGCGGGATGCAGCCAGCTGCAGAGGTGCTATTATGCGATGGTGCATCTGTCTGGGAAACCAGAAAAAAGAAAACCGTGTTTAGAAAGTATATTTTTCCCCTCCGCAGGTAAGCAAGAGGAATAACGGAATTCAAATTGGAATGACCATGAGATAAAACTCCTGCCCACCAGGTGTTTATCCCAGTTCATAAAAACAACTACTTTAAGGTGATGAAAAAACACTCCCTGTTGGGGAAGCAAATGGAACCACATGTCTCTGAAACAGTTTGAGAGAAAACAGCGAATTCCACGAGCCGACAGCAGCTGCATGTCAAGGAGGATGGGCACAGGCCGTGCTCACACATACTTCCCACAGACCAGGCTCCAGGGACAGCTGGGCCCCTTGAAATTCCACCACCTAGAAGGAAACCACATGCACCTTCCATCTGTCAAGCCCCCTGCTTCGGGGGCATGTGGGAAGACTCCCTTTTTTTTCCTACACCCACAGCCTAAGAATTCAACTTCATTTCTGTCTCTTCCCTGATGCCCTACAAACTCTGTCCCTTATGACACTGTGTTCCTTTTTCCCTGTTGTCCTCAAAGATAAGCCCACAGGCTTTTAGGGTTGGAAGCATTTGTTGTAATCACTAGAAGAAAATGGGAGGGCCTGGTCGTTCAGTGGGTTAAGCGTCTGCCTTCGGCTCAGGTCACGCTCCCAGGGTCCTGGGACTGAGCCCCGCTGTCAGGCTCCCTGCTCAGCGGGAAGCCTGCTTCTCCCTCTCCCACTCCCCCTGCTGTGTTCCCTCTCTCACTGTCTCTCTCTCTGTCAAATAAATAAATAAAATGTTTTTAAAAAATTATCCTGACACTTGTTGAAACAGTGAGGAAGACTTTATTCAGAAATATTGCAACGAGCGTCACGGCTGTGGCAAGAGAGGAGAAAGATCAGGTTCAACTCCAAATCCAAATGGACAAAAGAGGATTTATAGCCAACAAGCCAAGTGAGGGGTCAGTAGAAGGAAATTTTCTAAGAGGACACATCAAGGGTAGGGGAATTCTTGCTAAACTGACTTAACAGGATTCTTGATGAAGGCAGGCCAAGGACCTTTATGTCAAAGAAGGGGGATGAAGAACTTGATCAGATAGCATGCATGATAGGCGCGCCTGGGTGGCTCAGTTGGTTAAGCGACTGCCTTCAGCTCAGGTCATGATCCTGGAGTCTCAGGATCGAATCCCACATCGGGCTCCCTGCTCAACCACAAGGAGTTAAACTGCTCTGCATAGCAAAGCTAGAGACATTTTGGAGCAGGCCACCACTGCAGCCTCAGGGCCTAGCGCACAGGGACTCAACATATTTTTGTTGAAACTCTGGAGGTGGGGCCCAGTGATCTCTGATTTAACAAGGCTTCCAGATGACTCTGATATACCCTCAAATCTGAAAACCTCCAAGCTTTTTTTAAAACATTTTTAAAAAGATTTTATTTATTTATTTGTCAGAGAGAGAGAGAGTGAACACAAGCAGGGGGAGAAGCAGAGGCAGAGGGAGAAGCAGGCTCCCTGCTGAGCAAGGACCCTGGTGTGGAATTCGAACCCAGGACCCTGGGTTCATCACCTGAGCCAAAGGCAGATGCTTAACCAACTGAGCCACCCAGGCATTCCCAAGAACCTCCAATCCTTAAAAGCTTTTTATAACACTGTCCATATCATCCCCAGACCCCAAATCCTCAATGAAAAGCTGCTACACACAAGAGTCTTTCTTCAGTAGTCCTTTGGACAACAAAGGACAACAAAAGACCAGCCATCCTAGAGTTTCTGACAATGACCAGTAGCAAGGAAAGACCAGGTCAAGAGTTGGGCAAAGTTAGAGAAGCAGGCTGCAGCTCAAATTGACCTGAGAGCCAATATGAGACAACCTCTCAAATGTGGAGTAAACACTCACTATTTGCTTCCCAAACATCCATCCCCATTTTTTCTGCTAATGAGTGAATGAATGAATGAATGAATGAATATATGAATTTTCATTTGAGGTTATAGCTTCTCCCCATGTTTAATCCATAGCTCCAGATAGAGCACATGACCCAGATCCAGCCAATCAAAGCAACTCTTCCCCCTGATCACAGTGATTGGTTCAGGGATGAACAGAAGGTCCAAGCAGAGCCCAGAGAACAGAGTGGGATTTTTCTCCGGCTTCTGGGAAAGAGGGAGGTGAATCTGACTGAATACGAAGCTGGAGCGACTATGTTTATTTACTGCCAGCTGAGGAAGGAAGCATGTCCGAAAACATAACCAACACAGAAGTAGAGTTGAGAGTTACAGAGAGAGAAACCTGGTCCTACTAATGTTTCTGAGAAGCTGGATCAAGCCTTAACTGAAGAGAGTCGAGTCCTGGACTTTTTCAGTGCATGTGCTAATGATGAGTATTTTCGTTTAGGCCAGTTTAGATGGAGTCTTCCGTCCCTTCCATCGGGAGGAATCCCGACTATGATGTAAGACAGTGGGTTGAATGATGTTATTTGGAAAGTGTGGTTACAGAAAGGAGGAGAACTGAGACCAACAAGGTACACAAGCCCACCTCCCCTCAAAACTATGAGCACCCAAAAAGAAAAGGGGACAAGAAATGTACAGATTCCTTCCAACTTGGGTCCCCTGGTCACTCTGTTCAAGGCCAACTAGACCCTGCAGGGGCCCAGCAGGAGCCATGAAGCAGGAAATTCAGGCATAGAAGCTTCTAGCATCAGCCTACTCCCAAGGGCCACTTACCAGGAAATTGCCTAGAAATGACGGTGCAGCCGGAACTGGGTCATTACTTTCCCTACAAATATTTCTCCCTTTTTTGAGCAACAAGGACCCATTCAACCAACTGCATAGTGCCTCAGCTGAAAAAACAGACCAGGGGAAGTGTGTAATTGGCTTTCATCAGATCGAAATCGTAGGGCAGCTCAGCCGAGCCAAAGCTCTGTGGCTTTAGCACAGAAATTACTTTTTGCTTAAGGTCAGGCCATGTATAGGGAAGAAGGGGGAATACAGGGGAAAGAGAAAGAGGACCAGCCTTCTGGTCAGTTTCAACCCTGCTGGCAAGGCTACTCAGCCCAGGAGGGAGGGAGGGCTCAAAACGTTGTGGAAAGAAGGCACCTGGGACCGAGGAGGAACCGGAAGAGAGACAGAAGGGGGTGAGGTTGGAAGAGAGGGAAAGAGTTAACCTTTAATGAACTAAGTCAATTTACCAAAAAAATAAAATAAAAATAAAAAAAAAATAAGTGGCTAACCGAAATCTTTTCCCATCTGTTTGCCTCTGTGAAATTTATATTTGGAAATAACAAACATAACATCAACCAGTTTATCAACTCATCATCTGGTATCTGTCTCTTCATAATAATTTAATAATTGCAGAGATTAAAATGAAAAGGGAAATTTGAGGCTCAAAGGGACATGGAGTATTCTTCCAGAGACCTATGAGTAATCTTTTGTTTGGGAATGAGGGGGTGAGTTAAAAATGACCCCAATCCTTGGGAACTTGCCCGGGTGATTTGGGAACTTTGTGGCTTATCTCATTTACCTCCATGAATTTTTTATCTGGGCTAGACCGCTTGCCATCTGCATTTCTCTTTTGCCCCTCTATGCGCTTTACATCCATCATCCCAGCCCACCTACTTCAGGGGAGCTGGTGGCTACGATGCTCCACAGAGAATGAGGGAGACAGGACTCAGGGTCCTCCGGACGCTCTCCCCATGGCCCTTAACAGAATACTGTAGTGCAATTCCCAGGATGCTGCCCTGTGACACCTTTGCCCAGGAATCCATGGACTTTGGCCCTGGCTTTTTTGCTGCCATCTTATCTCCAGTTTGCAGATCCAGAAAACCACATGGCTTTTGTTTCCTGGTCCTGGGGGAGGGCCACCAAGCAGCCCCAGTAATGGAAAGAACAGTGAGTCACAGAGGTCTGGGCTCCGTCCCACTCCGTCCACCTGCCGGCTCCATGAGGCGGTGGTGCAGGGGAAACTGTGGGATTGGGGTCGGGAGGACCTCGCTCTTTGACCTCAGTCAAGCTTCTCAGCTATCCCCCTTCTTACACTCCCTAAATCTCAGTGACCTCCTGAGTAAAGTGGAGATTACAGTAACTATTTTATATTTTTTAAGATTTTATTTATTTGACAGAGAACACAACGAGAGAGGGAACACAAGCAGGGGGAGTGGGAAAGAGAGAAGCAGACTTCCCACAGAGCAGGGAGCCCGATGCGGGGCTCCATCCCAGGACCCTGGGACCATGACCTGGGCCGAAGGCAGAAGCTTAACAACCAAGCCACCCAGGCGCCCTACAGTAACTGTTTTACAGGTTTGTGGTGAGAATTAAAAGAAATAATGTGCCTGCTGTGAAGTAGGCACTGAACAATTTGATGTTGTTAGCACTATTGTTGTTTTAACCTCTCTGCACTTGCTTTCTTATCTGAAAAACTAGACGTAAGAGTAATCACCTCTTAGGCTGATCACAAGGATTATATATGTAAAGGATTGTATGTGTGGAGATCACAAGGATTATACATGTAGAGATTACAAGGATTACACAGGTAATATAGGTAAAGCACCTTGGCACAGTGCCTGATACCAGGGAGGCACTCAAGGTTACATTTCTTTCCCTTTCCTTCCCAACCTTCCCCTACCCAATCCAGGATAAGAGGGTTGCTGCTCCCTCATGGCCAAGCTGGCTCCAATATTTAGCTAGAAGCCAGAGAATCCGTCCCTGAAGGTGGTCCTTGGAGCCCCTCACCTGTTGCGCGCTCAGCTTACATCCCTAAAAGGAAAAAGCGCCAGGCGAGAAGCCTTCCTGGAGCGCTGGGGAACGGCCCGGAGGAAAGCGGACAGCTGCAGGACGCATCGCTGGGCACTAGGGGGAGCAATAAGCTCGGGAACACAGTGAGGGCCACGCCCCCAAATGTCTCCACTCCGGTGTATACCAGTCGCCCAGTCGGGCCGATCCGAGCAGGAAGAGAACGCTTAAGGATTACTCGGAAAGGCCTTTGTGGAGATAAATGATAGGAGAAAATGCAGGGACCCGTGGAGAGCGCACACCTTACCTTCGGCTTCGGCTTGGTACCGGCCTAGAGAGCTTTCCTCGGCTTCTAAACTTCTACCTCTGGGTCCCCTGGTGGAGGAGCTCCCTGGGGGTCGAGGAAAACCCGAGGTAGGGAAGACTGGCCACTTTTCCCAGTCACTCCAACTTCTACGTCTAGCCCCCAAGCACCTCGGCAAGTCCCAGTCGCTCACAGCTAGAAGGAGTCTGATAGAGCCCCAGATGTTCAACCCTCAGATGTTAGCTGAAGGGCTGGTGAGGAGAGGAGAATGAGCTGGAGCAAGATCTCCCAGGCAGTTTATAATAATCCCTCATAGAGTTTACCAAATACGTTCATGTCCATCATCTGTCTTGGGTAGTCACAACGACCTGGTGTTGTGGGCAGGAACTATTACTCCATTTTACAAATGGGGAAACTGAGGTTCAGGTAAGTGCCCATAACTCTCCTCTTCCCTACTAAATTTCCATGGCCACACACCACCCCCTCCTCTCTTGCTTTCCCTTGTTTTAAAATAGGTTCGAGCTATACTCATAACCCCAGGAAGATTGCTACACAGCTCCAGGTATTCCATAAATCAAATTTTAAAATATTTGTGGCATTCCCCACATTCCTAACCCATCCAGCATGATGGAGAGATGATAGAGCCTAGTAATTAGGAATGTACACTTTGGGGTCCGATCTGAGTAAATATTCGTTGTTCATCCCTCATGAATTACATGACCATGAACTTCTCTGTGCCCCAGCTTCCTCATCTGTAAAATGGGAATATTCCCACCTATCTCCTGGAATTCTTTTATACGTTAAATTAGATGAACTGTAAGGCAATTTCACAGTGTCTGGCATGCAGTAAAGGCTTGAGAAATGTTTCTGGTATATATAATTTATCATATAGTCATAGAACTGAAATGATCTTTAAGAATCAGTTCCTTAGTTTCATGCTATTTACCAACGAACTTAAATGGAGTTAAGTGGGGAATGTTTGCGTGCTGGTTTGAATGGTTTTCCCTCCTTCCCAAAATTCATGTCCACCTGGAACCTCAGAATGTGAACTTGTTTGGAAATAAAGGCCTTTGCAGATGTAATGAGTTAAGACAAGGTCATACTAGACTAGGGTGAGCTCTAAATCCAATATGACTGTTATCCTTATATATCCTTATAAGAAGAGAAGAGGATGGGGGCGCCTGGGTGGCTCAGTCGTTAAGCGTCTGCCTTTGGCTCAGGTCATGATCCCAGGGTCCTGGGATGGAGCCCTGCATCGAGCCCTGCATCGAGCCCTGCATCGAGCCCTGCATCGGGCTCCCTGCTCGGCAGGAAGCCTGCTTCTCCGTCTCCCACTCCCCCTGCTTGTGTTCTCTCTCTTGCTGTGTCTCTCTCTGTCAAATAAATAAATAAATAAATAAATAAATAAATAAAAAAAGAAGAAGAAGAAGAGAAGAGGATGTATGGAGACAAAAGACACCCAGGGAAGAAGGCCATGTGAACACAGGCAGAGCCTGGGCTGATGCGGCTACCAGCCAAGGAAAGCCAAGGATGGTCCGAGCCACCAGAAGCTAGGAGACAAGCAAGGAATGGATCCTCCCTCAGAGCTCCCTCCCCCAAGGAACCAAACTGTCAACACCTGGATTTCAGATTTCTAGGATCCAGACTGCAAGAGAATAAAATTTCTGTTGTTTTAAGCCATCCAGTTTGTGGTAATCTCCAGTAGCCTTGGGAAACTTGTATGGTTTGTGAAGAGAGAGAACTCCAACAGAACTCTAATTTTTTTTTTTTTTTTACTCCTAGTCTAGCCCTTCTAGTCTGCTCCATCATTATCTCCCCAAGCCAGCAAATAAACATTTATGGAACACCTACCTGGGAAGTTTACCTATTTGGAGAAAAATTGACACAAGCTATAATCTTGACCACTTCTTATGAAGGTGTTGCCTGAAACACAGTAGGCATTTAATAAATATTTACTGGCAAGTTGATAAAGTAATAGATATACAAATGTTATACAAACTTAAGATATTATTATGAACCCACTCTCTACCCCTGCGTACACCTTTGTACTAGACTCTAAATTTATTCACACGCTTCATGTATCGAAGAATCACAAAACTTCAGAACTTTCCCACACTGTAGCCTAAAGGTCACCGTGGGCTTTACAAACCCTGCCTGTTCACTACCTCCAGAGGTGATGAGTCAAAAGGAAAGCAATCTGAACACCCTTAGGACTCTGATTCCTACCAGGCAGGGATGATGTCATTCTTGCTAGGTCCTCCCACACTCACTCAGGAATGGGGAGAGGGAGCCAGGGAGTCAGGGGAGCTGCTGGTTGCCATAAAGGAAGTAAACCAGCCTGGGAGTAGAATGGGTGGTGGTGGGTTAACAGCTACAAAGGAAAGGAGGGGAGGGAGGGAGGAGCTGATTCACTAGGACAACTCTTAGGGTGACTCAGAAACTAGCAGAAAATAGCCTGTTCTCCCACATCTGTCTCATTGTCGGGCAATGAGGCACTTCCTCATGGCAAATGCAGAGGCAGGACGACAGGGAGGAGGAGGAAATGAGATTTTTCACATTTGTGGGCCTATTCCAGCACCTCGCACTCTGTGTTTTTAACCATTTCAGACATTTTGTTTCAAGTCAGGTCAGTGTTCACCCAGCACCTACTATGTGCCTGGCCTTCCTCCTGCCTTTCGGATTGTCTGGTCTCCTGAACACAGGGAACGATGTCTTTCAGTTCTGAATTTCCTATGTCATTACTTCAAAAACACTTGGGCTGCTGTTGAGCACCTCAGTACAGTCTTGCTGTCCTTAAATAGGGATGACTCTCTCGGGCCTACGATCAATAGCAGGCTGGCGTGGAGCCTTTTTCTGGCCCTGATGCTGTTTTTGTACTCTTCCAGGTCCATTCTGTGGACCAGTTCTCCTTGTGAGAGTCAATGTGCGGTGAGCAGAATATGGCACAGGTTTAGAGCCTTCCATCCTCATTGGAAGTTCTTTCTTTACCATTTACCAGCTCTGTGACCTTATTGGATTTCTTTTCATTGCTATCTTCTCATCTGTAAAATAGGCAGGATGATGTCTATCTTACAGGTTAGGATAGATTTATCATATAATAGCGATTAAGTAAGATATCATATGAAAGTACCTGCCACAGTGATGTCATATCTTCCTAGATCAATACTATGCCCCTAATCCTCTCTTGCTTAATAATAATTGTTATGATTAGGGATAATGTATTCAAAGCAATACATTATTTACCCATCATAAATTTTTAATTGTATCACAAGTATTTATTATGTTGTATTTAAAATAATGTGGTTATTATTATTTTAACCAGCTAAATCGATCTGGTGAACTGGAGTGCAGTCTATGAAAAAGGAATCCAGAAAACTTAACCTCAGATAGGGATGCAACTAGGGATGCATCCTCTTTCCTCTCTGGGTTATTTGGTCCTGGGAGGGCTTGCTGCTAACAGCAAGATCTGCATTCCTGTGTTCACAAGAAGGGACAGACATTCCTTGCATCCTCTATACTGCCCTTTGTTCCAGCTTCACTGCAAACGCCATTGTCCCACAATAAAATGGGGCCAAGGACACAAAAATATCCCCTCATCGGACACGCATAGCGTGGAAAACCTCAATAGACTAATTTGCAGTTACTCCACTTCCGCCTGGAAGGCAGGTCGGACTGGGTTTTGCTCTCCCTGGTGCTACCCGGTGTCCCCGCGCCAGGGGCTCCAGTGCTAGTGTTTCTCTTCCACATGTCATGGGAAAAGAGAAGGGCGGGGCAGGGCGGGGCGGGGCGGGGGGGTGTCTCCGGATTTATCGTCTTTGCGCTCTTGCTTCTAGCACCACACCCACAAGCTGGTCCAAGAGAAAGAGACAGCAGGAAAGCCACGTTACCAGGTTTTCGACAACGAATTCTAAAGCAGGCACCAAAGGGCATTTCATTTATTAACATTTTGGATAAAATGAAACGTTGATGTACCCAATCAGCCTGGGCACCCAAAGCCCGCCATTCCTAAGCTTCCCAGACCGGGAGGGCAAAGCACGAAACACTCGCCACTGTGCTGCCCAGAAGCCTCCCACAAGGTGGAAAGTTGCAGAAGCGGAGCCGGGAGGGGCCCGATCCCAACCCGGAGCCCGGGCTGGAGGAGGTCGCTTCCTCCAGGAAGTGACGCGAGCTCAATCCCAGCCTGGCTCTCCCCAAACAAAAGGGATCCTGGGGCCCCGGGAGGAGCCTAAGTGACATTGGAGAAGCCCCTCCTCCAGCCGGCGCGGATTGGTGCCGGGGCTGAGGAAGCGAGGTGGCGATTGGCCCTGGTGAATGCCATTGCGCCCGCCTGGCGGTTGAGGGGCGGGGCCTCGGGGGGCTGTGGATGGGAGCGGGTGGCGGAGGCGGCGGAGAGCAGAGCCCGGAGCGCCGGGAAAAGGTAGGAGCCGCCTGGGCTGGGGCTTGGCGGTGGGTGGGGGGCCGGGTTCTCGAGAGAAAAGCAAGGGTAGGACCACCGGTGTCCTCCCACCACCGTCCCAACTGCCACTTGCGCCCATCCCCTGAGGGGGCGGGGCTGTCTCCTCCGCCTCCCGGTATTCCCCGAGGAGGCGGCTCCTCATCCTCCGAGGGTCCTCGCAACTACTTATTGTCCCCCGTCAATCCCAGCTCCGTAAAGGGGCTTCCCTCCTGACACCCCTCGTTTAAGGGCCCCGCTCGCCCAGCGCCTCAACCTTCGGGAGGGCGCACAGGTTCCCATTCTCTAGGCTGCCGCCCCCACCCCCATTTTGTACCCCCGGGAGGCCAGACACCCCTCCCTACACTTGTCCCTGCTCGCTAGAGTGGGACCAGAGCTAGTTTCGCCCATAAGATAAAAATCAGTGTTTTCCAAAAAAGATGGGTGAAGCAGAAATCAAGACCCGACCTAGACAGCCTGCTACACAGAAGAAGCGGCCTTCCCTGACTTCAGTTCTTCCCATCCCCCACTCTCTGATACTCAGGCTTCCTCCTGAAGCCCCTCGGATCCTCTGTTCCCTTGGGCGGGGGAGGGGGGAGGTGGCGGGGGTCCAGAGCTCACCTGCTTCGGGACTGTTTTAGACTCTGGAGGAAGGAGAAATACAAACTCCCCACTCCCCCTTCACCCTTTGTACCTTCCCTCCAATCTCTGCTCCTTGTGGGAGAACCCAACTTCCAAGGGCTTTTTAGGTTTTGAGTTGCGTTTCATTTTTGCTTTCTACCCTATTTCTGCCCTTGGGAACTTGATGAAAAAAACCATCCTTTTATGTTTCACAGATAGGTGGGTGTGTTGGTTATCTGCAGAGTTGGCCTTACGTGGGTAGAATGCAGTGTATATTGTTTGTTAGTGAATAATAGCCTGTTTTCAAATAAAACAGTGTAGATAAGTATATAAAGAGCATTAGATTAGGAATGAATATCTCCCAGTTTAGGGGGGGCTGGTCCGTTGCTCAGGGAGACTGCAGTTAACCTTGAAGGTATAGTTCTGTTGAAACAAAAGGCAGGAAGTGTTTGAAGAAAATTCAGGTTCAGCCATCTAGGTTTATCATTAATCTCATCCTGTGGCCTTTGGTTACTCTGTAGCCCCTTTTTTATGGTGGGTTTTTCCTTCTGGGAGAAATTGAAACACACATGATGTTGTTGATCGGTTTTATAACACGGTATTCACTTCCAAAATTTAGGGGATGAAAAGTAAGAGCGAGTTTTAAATCTCAGAGATAAGGATAAAGAAAAGCAAGATCAACTCCAGCTATTCACAGACCTGTAACCACCGAGAAGTGTCTCTGTATTGTGCTCCTAAAGGCTTTGTCAAGTTGACCTTCATTTCAGCAGGTGCAAAATATTGATGATTTTTGGCCTAATGTTAATGACATTGAATCCCCAGTAATCATCTATTGGTAGGCCTTCCATGTATTAAAATTTGCCATATTTTTTAACATCGTTTCTTTTGCTTTCAATCTGAAGTCCATCTTACTACTGTTATCTGTAGCCAAGCTAACAGCAATGAGATGCAAAGAGTTGAAATCATGGGGCGCCTGGGTGGCTCAGTCGTTAAGCATCTGCCTTCGGCCCAGGTCATGATCCCAGAGTCCTGGGATCGAGCCCCACATCGGGCTCCCTGCTCGCAGGAAGCTTGCTTCTCCCTCTCCCACTCCCCCTGCTTGTGTTCCCTCTCTCTGTCAAACAAATAAATAAAATCTTTAAATTAAAAAAAAAAAAGTTGAAATCATGGTGGGCGGTTATAATGGCTTTTTACCCTCCTGATTAGACTTTCTGAAGGTAGACTTCCAGAAGTTTATTATTTTTGAATAGTAAGCTTCAAAGTTTTCAGAGCCATTCTCAGTGCTCACAGATCTGTTCAGAGATTGTTTCCAGATCTCCAGTAAAAAAGCACAAAGAAAGAACCGTGTGGTAGGTCTCCCCAGCTAACACAAAACTTAACTGTGATAGGAGAGGGTAAGACGTGGGCCCCCGGCAATAGGAGCAGAAAAAAACTAAAAGCAGAACAGGAAATCCCAAAAAGATATATCTTATTACATGAGCAGAGAACAGAAAATAAACTGAGGTAACAGACTAAGGAAACCAAAGCAGTGTTCATTGCCAGAGCCTTAATGAGCAGAGAGGAAAAAGCAAATCATGCTCTTTGATTATTTGGCACAATAAGCAAGACCTGTCTGGTACATGTCTGGGTCTTGGAAATCTTTCCTCTGACTTTTTCGACAACTGTTTGGTCATATTAGATGAGGAAAAGCATTGTATGCAGAGGATTTTTATGTATATGTCTAACCTATGTCACTCAATTATAAATTCATTGAGAGCAGGTAGTAGTAATTTTTTTTTAATCATTGTGCCTTTCCCAGTGCCTGGGACAAGGGTTTGTTAAACTCAGTTTGAAGCTGTCACCTTAGGGTAGACTAGAAAGATAAATTGTTGATAGGATATGGCACAACTTAGTATAAACAGTCCATTTCTTTTTGTCTTGATTTAACTTTATTTTCCCTACCTGATGTCTTAGGAAACTCCCGTATCTTAAGTGACTCTAAAATACTGAATTTCCTGTAAGAAAATAGCTGATGTTTATATATATATAGTTTTGTAATGAAATTTAAAAGCCGACTTATTAATGTAATCATTGCTAGTCTTTTTAGGATTTTATTTTTCTGAGAATCTGACCTGAGTGGAAGGAAGTGAATTTAGGAGTACACACTAGGAACTGATTGCTTATTTTTAAGAATGGTTTCCAAGTGTTTGATTTTGACAAGTTCCTGATCTACTTGGGGATTTTTTTCAAGTGAATTTTTAGACGATTTTGTGCTTTTCTGAACTAGCACTAAATACACGAACAGGGGACACAAATAGTATTGGGTCCCTGAATGGAATCATGCGGACCGATTATGGTGGGCTCAGTGCACTCGGTCTATAATGGATTTGTGTCTTGGCAGAATCAGGTTTGCAATGCTACCAGTTAATTTGCAGAACAGGACTGGAATTCTTGGCTTTTCTGAGTGTAGGAGAACCATGTTTCAAGGGGTTGCCATTGAACTGGCATTTGGTGGCATGATATGAGAAGCAGAGATTTATTTCTAGAGGAAATCTGTCCAATCTGTGGTGGTTGACCCCAGGAATGGCTTGTCAGCCTGTTCTGAAGGCCATTTTTTTATTTCCTCCATGTTTCTGCTAATAACTAAAAATCACATCTCCTAAGTTTCAGTTCAAAGCATTTCAATGAGAAAACAGCTTCTTTATTGTGAGGCTATAGAGCGTGGGAATTGACAGCAGAGACTCTAAAGGCAAACCTGGGTTCAAATCCCAGCTCTGCTGCTCTTTTACTTTGTGACCCAGGCAAGGGCAGTTTTCTGTCTCACCATATCCCATTTTCCTCAGGTGTGTCATAGAAGTAATTCTGAGAGTGGTTTTTTTTTATGGTTTATATGAACTAATGTATACATAAATCACAGAGCAAGATCCCTGGCATGTAGGAAGCACACAATATTGGTAGGTATTTTTGCCGTCCTTATTAGCACTTTGCATGTGAGTTACAGAATATTAAATATTCTTTTACTCCTTTAGCGTTTTAACAAAGGTGAAGGAACAGTATATGATTTTTGTTGTCATCTGATTGCTTTTAAATATTTCAATATATAGCTAAGATTCCTAAGTTGAGGAAACAAATCTTCTATCTGTCATGATCTCAGACATCTGATATAAGGATTTTTAGGAGAGTATGTGTGTCTGCCTCATAGAGTGTGTGTTTTGTAATTTTGTCATGCAAATTATCTTTCTTGAATTTTTTGGCCTGAGAAAAGGAAAGGCAAGGGATTCAGCCATCTGGTGTCTTCTCTGACTTGTCAGTTGCTACACTCCAAACTCTACCATCTTAAGTACCTCCATCCTCAGTGTCCTATAAATGGTTTTGTAGACACTGGGATGACAGTACAGGGTTGCACCTCAGCATCCTAGATTTAAGGATTTTCAGTGGTAATTTTGATCAAAAGTGGTTTTTGCCTTTTGAAGACAACTCCCCCAACTGCCCCCAAAGTAAGGAGTGATGATGGCAACAGGTGAGAAGAAACAGTAGACGGGAGTTAAGAGTGGAGGTGGAGGAGTCAAGGACAGGGGTGTGTGTGTGTTGAGGAAAACAGGACTGCAAGCAGGCATTGAAGTAAAGAATGCAGTAATATGGTTCCTCCCTGCCAAGTATTTCCAAATTCTGTATTTCAGGTCCAAAGCCAGAATTTCTGATCTAAATGTATCCTCTGCTGCTAAATGAAGCCTTTCTGACTTGTGGAGCCACAAAGAATGTTATCCTTAATTGTTACTGAGTTCAGTAGAAACTAGAAAAGAAAATAGGAGAGCACAGGATGATGGGGTTTACAGACCAAAAAAACTTCTGACCTTGAGCCTTGAGAGCATCTGCTTGGGTCCTTTGTACACAGCTGCTAGGGAGGGCGAGGCTGAAGAGTGCTGTGGGTTTGCCATCCTAGACTGGGGAGAGCCAGGGAAGAAGTAGAGCAGGGAGAAGCAAGCCAGGATGAATTATTTTAACAGGAGATAAGAACTGTAAGTTACAAAGGAGAAAAGAACAAAGGGTAAGTAACAAGTAAGTTACAGGAAAAAGAGAGAAGCACTAACTTTGCTTTGGGGAGGTGCGGGGGAAGGGGTGCCCCATCTCTCAGTTTCTGCTAACCAGTCCTTTCTGTTGCAGCAGGTGGTACAGGAGTAAGGACAGAACCAATCTGATTCTTAAGTGATTTAATAGTGGAGGATACAAAAATGATCAGGTCTAGTCCCATGTATCAGCTCCTTCCCATTGCCTCTTGTTCTTAAATTGAAGGCACAGAAGAAATTTTCTTAAGGGGCTCTACCCCTGAAGACTTCTCCACTTCTAAACCTTTAGCCTCCCCACACTGACTGACTCTTAACACATTCGTTCCTCTTGGGAGTCTGATGACTTCTCATTCAGCATGTCTCATATCAGTGACCATTTTCCCCTTAAAACCAGTTCCTTTTCTAACATCCCTGTTTCTGTTAATGGTGTCACCATTCTAGTCAGTCAGTCTAAAAGTTCAGCCCATCTGGGACTATTTCCCCTCCTGCCTTGTGGAACGAAACCAGTACCAAGTTACTGTAAATTCTGCACGAAATATCCTGAATCCGTCATTTCTCTTCCATCCTGACTGCTGCCATCCTAGTTCACACATTTTCGCCTCATGCCTACATTGTTGAAGTTTTCTCCTAACTACTCTTTCTGCCTCCAATTTCTCATCAGTCACAGCAGCTCTTTCCTTTCCTAAAACTATGCTTTTGTTGTGAAATTCACCTGGTTAAAAATGTTTAGTGGCTTCTTATTTCCTAAAAGATAAAGCCCAGTCTTATTGGCCATAATCCAAGGTTTTACACTGTACATTTCCTTCCAACCAGCATTTTTTAGATTCCCCCTTTGAACCACACTGCTAGGTACTAAGTTTAATCAAGTTGAGTTTGTATAGGAGAGCAAAGTCTTAGAAGACAGATTTGTAAACAGAAGAACTGAGACAACAGAAGGTGATAACTGCTCCTGGGTTATGAATATAGATACATATCCACTATGCATTTACCATAATGTAAAAAATAGCCATGCTGTGTTTAGAAAATCCATTTCTCAGGCATTAAGTTAAGATTGTGACTTGATTGAAAGCTGTAAAAATTTGTGGAAGCAAAGGCATGCTTTTCACCTGTGTCCTAAATCACAAAAATCTAGTGTAGGCAGAAGGATGTCCTTTTCTTAACCCAAGTATGGAGATAACCATTGGCCTGAACAAACGCTGTGCATATCCCTGAGCCGACTTTCCCAGAAACTGGCCCGGCCATCTCCTTCCTGGAGCAGATCAACCCGTCAAGTCAGAAGGAGTAAACTTGTTTTGATTTCTAAATTAGACACATGAATGGTAGAAACTGGCAGCTCATCACCAGAAAAGGGAAACTTTATTATCCTTGCTGATGAAACCACATATGTGCTCCAGGGATGAGAACTAACCAGTCACTCATTTTAACTGGTCGATATCCTGTTAGAGTAGGTGGTGTGAGCCCATTTTATAGATGAAGAACTGAAAACTGAGAGGTTAAGTGGATCAAGGAATGATGAAGTAGCAGAGCCAGGATGCAAACCTAGGCCTGTCCTACTCCAAAGCCCACACAGCTTTTCACTGCAACACACCGCCTTGGGGCGCCTGGGTGGCTCACTTGGTTAAGCGACTGCCTTCGGCTCAGGTCATGATCCTGGAGTCCCGGGATCGAGTCCCGCATTGGGCTCCCTGCTCAGAGGGGAGTCTGCTTCTCCTTCTGACCCTCTTCCCTCTCGTGCTCTCTGTCTCTCATTCTCTCTCTCAAATAAATAAATAAAATCTTTAAAAAAAAATAGAAGATGAATATCAGGTAATCATAATAAGTTCTATAGGGAAAAAATAAATAAAATCTTTAAAAAAAAAAACAACCACCTCTCAGAAGAATTACTGTCCCCAAAGAACCTCAGAGCAAAAACAGTTACAAGGTCCGTTGTTGGTAATTTCCACTGATAGCAGATTGTTAAACTTTTTTTTTAAATCCGTGATCTGATTTAGAAGACAAAATTTAAGGGGCGCCTGGGTGGCTCAGTCAGTTAAGCATCCAACTCTTGATTTCAGCTCAAGTCATGGTCTCAGGGTCCTGAGATCTAGCCCCGAGTTGGGCCCCGCGTTAATTCTCTCTCTCCCTCTCCCTGCCCCCCCGCTTCCCCTCCCCCCCACCCCACTTGTGTGCAGGCATGCACTCAAAAAAAAAAGATTTTTCATTTAAAAAGAAAGGAAGATAAAATTTAAAAGGTAAAACACTATCAGTTATAATATTTGTTGTGGAATTTTTGTGGTTCTGGGAGAGTCCGGTTATGGGCATAGCTACAACGCAGATACTTTGTTTTATGGCTCATCCTTGTACTGTATGGTCTGTTTCTTACCAGTTTGGAATCCTGATGGAGTCAATGACTTCCTTCTACATTGACATTTGAAGGGTTTTTGTATTTCAGGCTGCTCCTAGAATTGTGGCCCATGAATCATTTCACTGGAAAGAAAATCAATCTATATGTTATTTTTTCTTTGTTGCAGTATTTTACAACTCATGGTGGCATTATTTCAGAAAAACAAAAGTTTAGGGGAATGATAGACACATAGATGATACATATGTCAGTGAAATCTTGTTATAATTTCATTTAAGCTAAATAAAGTCAGCTGACAAATATACTTAGTGGTCCATACTTTGATACTTTTCTGATGTTAAAAGACATTTTTTAATGAAAAATATTACCATAAAATCTATTATTCATTTTCATTAACATACATTCCAGTAGCTTAACTAATGTAGTTCTTCTGGTTTGGTCTTGTCTCAGATGAGAATACTTGAAAGGGTGTAAACAGATATCCAGGTAGACAGACCTGTTTTTAATAGCGTTGTGCTAAATGTCCTCATTTTGGGAGAGAGATGTTTAAATGTTTGTTTATGGGCATGAGGCCACTTCTTCTTTTCCTCAATACACATATAAATCTTATTGGCAACAATGAGAGAAACAGAGGTATACACATATACTTAGTGAGAGAAAGAGGTGGGTATTCACACACAGAAAGAGATACACCAGAGATGCATGAGTCTTAAAACAGAGCTAAACGAGGGGCGCCTGGGTGGCTCAGTCGTTAAGCATCTGCCTTCAGCTCAGGTCATGATCCCAGGGTTCTGGGATCAAGCCCCGCATCGGGCTCCCTGCGAAGTGGGAAGCCTGCTTCTCCCTCTCCCACTCCCCCTGCTTGTGTTCCCTCTCTCACTGTCTCTCTTTCTCTCTCTCTCTCTGTCAAATAAATAAGTAAAATCTTAAAAAAAAAAAACAAAAAACAGAGCTAAACAAAACAAAAATCTAATATCCATCATGGTGTCCCAGAAAGTGGATTACACTGGATTTAGATCTTCAAAAGATCCCTAAGTGTTAGACCTCGTTTTGCTGTTTAACTGTAATCTTCAGGAATTCACTGAACAATCCGGGCCTCAGTTTTTATCTGTAAAATGAAGAGTGCTGAATTAGATTATTTCTGAGGTCCCTTCCAGATTTGTGGATCACGTTTTAGCTGAGGTTTTTCTACCATGCAACTCCTAAAGCTGGTAAAATGAGAAAATCAGATGTGAATAGTAGTTACCAGGTAGTAGGAGTTGTTAAGGAAGCCGCTGGAATCAAATTACTTAGGTTCCTGGGATGCCTGGGTGACTCAGTCAGTTAAGTGGCTGCCTTCGGCTCAGGACATGATCCTTGGGTCCTGGGATGGAGTCCCGCATCAGGCTCCCTGCTCAGCGGGGAGCCTGCTTCTCCCTCCGCCTGCCGCTCCCCCTGCTTGTGCTCTCTCTCTCTCTCTGACAAATAAATAAATAAAATCTTTTAAAAAAATTACATAGGTTCAAATTCCATTTCTGCCACATACTAGATCGGAGACTTTGAGCAAGTTATTTGGCCTCGGTGCCTCACTTTTCCAGTCTGTAAGATGGGGATGTGATGGTAGTTATAACATCTGTCATCTAAAGTTGTTGTGGGGATTGAATTAATTCATGGCAAGTACTTGGAACACTGTCTGGAACACATTAATGTTCATCTTTTTCGTTTTGTTTTTATTTAGCTCAATAAATGTTTATCTTTTTTGTTATTACTATTCCTGCTTGAATTCTTCTTGGAAAACTGCTATAAAACTCTGAGGTGGTGGTGATTAACATTGATAGGCTCAATTATATCATTATTCATTTCTGTACTAAGCATAAATCCAGAAAATCTGGCATCCTAGAATCTGCTGTGAAAAGAGTATGTTTGAATAGAGTACTGAAAGTATTTTTAATGTCAACCTTAATTAGCTTCATTACAGAACTGGTTTCTTGAGGCCTACTTCAAAGTCTATATTGACTATTGGATATACAAGCATCTTGATCCCTTAGCACTGTTGCAATTTCTTTCTCAGTGCATTATTTGTATTACATTTCAGGATCCTGAAATTTATAATCTCCAAAACTGTTTTGAAACCATTCTGTTTTATATAATACTATATCATGTGGCTCGAAAAAACAAACTGATAGCAATAAGACAAAGCAAGGCATTCTGAGAAATGTTACAGAACTCTCCTAGTTGCTCTAAGAGTCTTTAAAGTAATAAATGGTTAACATGTTGTATTAGTTTGCTAGGGCTGCCATAACAGGGTACCATAGACCAGGTGGCTTAAACAACAGAAATTTATTTTCTTACAATCCTGGAGGCTAGAAATTGGAAATCAGCATGTCAGCAGGATTGGTTCTTCTGAGGCCTCTCTTTGGCTCGTAGATGACCATCCTTCCCCTGTGTCTTCACATGGTCTTTCCCTGTCCCGTGTTTGTGTCCAAGTTTCTGCCTCTTACAAGGATGCCAGCCATATTAGATTAGCCCCCTCCCCCATAACTGCATTTTAACTTAATTCTCTTTTTAAAGACCGTGTCTCCAAATGTATTACATTCTGAGGTGCTGGGGATCAAGACTTCAATATATGAATGGGGGCAGGGACCCAATTTAGCCCAAACACTTTTTTTTTCCCTGAGAGAGAGACAGAGCAGGGGATGGGGGCAGAGGGAGAGGGAGAATCTTTTTTTTTTTTTTTAAAGATTTTATTTATTTATTTGACAGAGAGAGACACAGTGAGAGAAGGAACACAAGCAGGGAGAGTGGGAGAGGGAGAAGCAGGCTTCCCGCCGAGCAAGGAGCCCGATGTGGGGCTCGATCCCAGGACCCTGGGATCATGACCTGAGCCGAAGGCAGACGCTTAACGACTGAGCCACCCAGGCGCCCCAGGAGAGGGAGAATCTTAAGCAGGCTCCACACTCAGCGTGGAGCCAATCCTGGGTTCAGTTGCACGACCCTGAGATCACGACCTGCGCGGAAATCAAGAGTCAGAGCTTAACTGACTGAGCCACCCAGGCGTCCCCTAGCCCAAGGATCCAAATAGTCCAGTAATACCTTTTATCTTCAATGGAAAGATTGATTTGACACTTGTAGTAAAGCTTATATTGCTTAGTATTGTAGAATTCAATAAAATATTTGTTTTTATATCTTGGTTTTAGAACCTTTGTAAATAATAATAGCAAAAACAGCTCTCTTTAGTAAATGTACAAAAGATGATCTGCTTTCTTGGTCAGAAAATTATTTTCTGATAGTATTTTGACATGTTTTTCTTCCCTAGCCTAATTCTGAAATGCCAAAAGTGGAATGAGAAGTACAATTTGGAATGTTGTCATTCTCTTACCCCTAAATGCATAAATAACCCTTCTGAAAAACTAGAAGTGCCAGAGGGTGGGGAAACTTAAATCTTTTTGAGATAGTCAAGGTATGTCAACGCCTTCCACCCCCAGATAGTAGGTTGCTTTGGATACATTTTTAAAAATAGCAGTGCATTTTTGTCTGTATTTAGATTTAGTATTTATAAATGTGACATGTTTATTTTTTAAGTTTCATATATTCTGGGTTTTTAAGGAAGTACATTATCTAGTAGAAAGCTGTCAAAAACACCCATTTTGTATGTCAGTGTTGACTCTGAATTTTAAGAATTAATCGGCCTCCTATATGTTGGCTTGGCTGATATGTATGTGAAAATCCTTACATAATTGGAGCAAATTTGCTTTCTATCTTATTACTAACACTAAAACTTACTAAATGGCCTGAATCCCAGTCAATTGCGGCCCAAGTATAAGTTTTTTAAATTTGATGTCTCAGTATATATTAAAGAAGTGACTTTTAGCAGTTTGCAAGCGTGATTTTCTGGGCAAACAACTGGTTTGTTTTTTTACTAGCCAAGGTGACTTAAAAAAAAAAAAAACAACAGATCTTGTAGATTTTTTAAAGTGTTTCTATGTCCAAATTATCTAAGACTCATCCAAAAATGTGCTTTCCCTCTTTCATGGCCCATACTATCCACCATTTAGAAATCAAGCCTACAGTTCCACATAAAGACATGCACACACCCAGATACTAGATAGACAAACATCGTACTTGTGCTCCACCCTGCCCTGCCCTCCTGCTTACAGAGCTATAGAAACTGTTTGGGGTGTTTCTTTTTCTGCCAACCAGTCTCTCTGTGGTAAAAAAGGCAACAACGCCTGCTATCCTGTAGAATTAATTCAGAGTTCCAGAGCAAAAGCTGGGACTTCCTCAAGAACAAAAAGGAACAACCAAAACCAGAACGAATGGAGCTTGGGTCTTATCCAGAGAAGGGAAAAGGTCAGAAAAAATGAACAGAACCCAAGCCACAGCAACATACCTTCATGGCAAAATCAACACTGACATTTAGGAGGCTCAGGGAGGAGTGAGGGTGCCCTTCTTGACAGCCTCAACGCTTGTGACTGTTGGCACCTAAAAGTTTGTATAGAAGACTCACACACTCCTGACTGCTGGCCCCAACTTGATGGAAAGTAGCATGCGAATAGACCAAATGGTGCGCTAGGCAAACTGATGTTTAAAATCATTTATTGATAACCTAAAAATAAGTTTCATACATATCCCATAAATAGGCTTATTTTTTCCAGGGTTTTAAAATATGTATAATTTATCTGTTTTCTTATATGTATTTATTTTTTAATTGAGAAAACTATAAAGCTTAATATAGCTGCAGTTTGCTATACCACAGTGTATGATAATGTATCCAGACAACTGGTCTACGAGTGGTTTTTATTTCAAATTCATAGACTGTGGCATGCCTTGAACAGACATATCTGCCCCTAAACTCTAAGGAAAGTTGCGTCTTGGAGACATTCAAATGGAAGGAATGAGCTGAGCATCTGGTTGAAATGATCTTGTCTTTCAGAGTTACTTAATGGATGATGACAGTGACAAGTAACAGCTCATTTAGAAAGCAAGTAGAGAATGAGTCTGTAGACTACGATACAGCATGCCAAAAATCTGGCAGTCATATTTCTGACAATTAATATGGAATCAACAACAGCCTTTTGCCGAGTATCTTGGGCCACATCATTTATATATTAGGCAAAAATGGGAGTCAAGTTTAAGAGTTGTTGCCTTAAAGTACAAAAGTTATGTTTCCTCACATAAAATTTAAAGCCTATCATTTTTTTAAAAGTTTGCTGGGTCTTAGGGGCGCCTGGGTGGCTCAGTCGTTAAGCGTCTGCTTTCGGGTCAGGTCGTGATCCCAGGGTCCTGGGATCGAGCCCCACATCGGGCTCCCTGCTCAGCGGGAGGCCCGCTTCTCCCTCTCCCACTCCCCCTGCTTGTATTCCCTCTCTCACTGTCCCTCTCTGTCAAATAAATAAAATCTTAAAAAAAAAAAAGTTTGCTGGGTCTGATATACTATTAGGAAAACAGAAACACAGAATTTGCATATAATTCAACACTTAATATATTTGGGAAAAGGTAGGAGCTGGGATGAGTAATTAGCCTTACAGACAAAGTCCAGGTGGTGACAGGTTGATTTGTTTGTTCATTAACTGGTAGGAGGTGAGGGGGTAAGCGCGTACCTTACAAAATTTAGCAGTTTGAAAGTTCGTTTGTAACTATGTTATTTTCCCATCTGAGTGTATCGTGGGTCAGTCATGGTGCTTTAAGCAAATAGGCTTTTGTCAATTCAGGGAGACAAAGTCATTTCTCTTCCAGGACTCTCATAAGTTAGTCCTTGAAATGGCAGTGGACATCTTAAAGTAAAAATGATTTTGAAAGCCCTCACCTTCCCTAACCGTAATTGCAAAAGGGAAGTCAGATGCATGGTACTTTTGCTATATTGCTCAGCTTCAACTTGAAGAAGTAGCTGTTTTCTTTCTTGTCTGTGTCAACCCACACCTGTCAGGCCTTATCAGCTGGAATGACAGTTGACATTCATGGGATTTATCAAATTGTTTATAGTATGGTCACATAGACAATAAATTTCCTATTATTTTGCAGCATTGGACACTTTCCCACCATGCTGATGGCATTTTAAATATATTTGTCAGTTTTCCCAAATTTTAACTGAAGAAGACCTTAAGAATCTATACTCAAGGACGAAAGTGTGACTGCCAATTATCAGGTCAGTATCACCCCCACCCCCACCCCCACCCCCACTCTCAGGAATATTGCTATCACCTAAAACATACTGCGGTTTTATGGTCTTTCATTTATATTAAATTTATTGCAATATCTTGTGTATTGAGATTGGATTCAAATATAAAGAACAGCAAAGAACTGCTAAATTTTAGTATTTCTAAAGAAAGGTTATGGGAATATGTGAAAACAGACATATTGGTTTTTCAGTTACACAGCTGTGACCCTTTTTTTCCTCCTCTGTCATGTTTGTATTGTATTCACTTCATGTAGACACTCAGCTGGATGAGTGGGTACATATTAGCAGAATGTTCCAGATATTAAAATTTGTGTGCAGAAGCGATCTACAAATGTAGATCACAAGACTATAGTGCTTTATGCCATTGACATAGAATGGAATTTTTTCTTGCCTAGGCTGGACTCCTTTATAATTAAAGTGACTCTGAAGATTGTTTCAATTTTTCTCTTTTATGAGGATGTGTATTAATCACAACAGATCCAAGATTTTGATTTAGGTACAGTCTGTTTTTAGTTCACTGTATATTTACTTTATTCTTATTTCATTGGATTCTCTAACAATTCTTTTTTTTTTTAAGATTTTATTTATTTATTTGACAGAGAGAGACACAGCGAGAGCAGGAACACAAGCAGGGGGAGTGGGAGAGGGAGAAGCAGGCTTCCCGCTGAGCAGGGAGCCCGATGCAGGGCTCAGTCCCAGGACCCCGGGATCATGACCTGAGCCGAAGGCAGACGCTTAACGACTGAGCCACCCAGGCGCCCCTCTAACAATTAATTCTTGGTTTTTACCCATGAAAGCTTAGAATGGAAAAAAGAAGGACTTTGGAGATTGACTAGTCTGTCTGATTTTACCTGTGAGGAAACTCAGTGTCAGAGCACCTGGGTAACTTTTTTCCCCAAGGCCATAGAGCTGCTTAGTGGCAGATCTCAGATTTAAATTCTGCACTCCTTACTCCCAGTCTGTTATGCTTTTCCTCACATGGCACTGCTTCCTTCAGCCCCAGTTTTAAGATCTCTAAATAAGAGTACTGAAAGACTACAAAGATATTGAAAGAAAAAAAGAAGAATACGTGTGAACACTACCATTATTACTTTGGTGCTTCTGCATCCAGTTCATTTACTCAGTGTAGTTGGTATTTGCAGAGTACCTTTACGACTGCTCATTATTCTGCTTAACATCGTGGGAGGGAAGGGGATGGGCATAAAATGATAGGATTTTTCCTCTGCTTTTTAATTTCTGTGAGATTAAACCATGAAACCATCAGGAAGAAGGGGAAGGGTTTCATCTAAGAAATCAGTGTGACTCAACTGGTGGCTTAAATTCCTCACCATTCTTCACTCCAGGATGCTATCACCCTCTTCATTTATGTTTCCCAACCACAAAAGGGCAGCTTGAAGGTATTTCTGAGGTCAGATCTTGGCTGTCCCCAATTTTGATAATGCCTTTCTTAGAATTCTTGTGGAAAGTGAGAGAGGATAGTAGTTATTAATAATTAAACCATTGTTTAGCTTGTATCAGGAACTTGGCAAGATGTTTTACATTTATTAACCCAATCTTCACAGCAACCCTATGAGTTAGATATTATCATCCCCCTTTTACAGATAAGAAAACAGAGAATCAGAAAACTTGCCCTGAATCATGCAACTAAGACGATGCAGACCTGGCATCTATCTGACTGCAAAGCCACACGCTCTTTCCAACATACCATCTTAAATTAAGTGTGTGGCTTTATTAGGTTTGTGGGGTTTTGTTTTTGTTTTGTTTTTTTTTTAGTTATTTTTAAAATACCTGTTGTGAGAGGTCTGTAATCCAGAAGTGAGCATCACTTACCAGCTGCTAAAACTCGGTAGTTAGAAAGTTAGCAGTTACAGCTGAAGTTAGATGGAACATATTTTGCCATATGGCAAAAGATTCATACAGCATGTCTTGGAACACAGTCTAACAACAGTGAAGTATGCCTTTTCTACATGCTCTCCCTCACTTAGAGGCAGTAGCTCTGGAAGGAATCAATGACTCTTTTGTGTGCCTCCTAAAATTTAATGTGCTCATAAGAGTTGGGAATTACTGGAGGGTGTGTGAACTCGTCATGTTGTAATTCACTTTAAAGGAAACTGTATGAGAGTGACAATTTGGAAGTAAAAAGGGGGAGAAGGAAAGTAGTATTTGCTTAGTCTCGGAAGTTATAAAATGTATCTTACCATAACCCTGGTCAGAAGACCCTTGGAAAATTGTGTAGCAGTCTAACTTCTGTCTCTGTGTGGTTTTTGAGAAATTAATCTTGTGGAAAGGACTGAGTTTGTGCTATGCAGTTTGCCATTTAACATATTTCAAAAGATGTAAGACTTCTCAGAAACGTGAACTTGCTGAGTCAGATAAATTCAGTGTGTAGTAGTCTGTCTAATTAAGATTTTTAATAAGGACAGTATATTTTAAGAAATTATTTAAAAGTATATTTGTATGATGGTTGCATTGAAGTCTTATTTTACTATATGAAATATAAATACCATGATAGGTGTTTTTCCTTTTAAACTGTTTCACAGAGAACACTTATCATGTGAAAGTAGATAGTTTAAAAGAAAAATGTCTCCCATACTGCCACCGGACATTGTCCTTGCCCAAATTTCGTTTCAGCCAACTTTGGAGGGATGCCAGAATGTTTTATATACACTTTAGGAATTTGGTTCTCTAAAACTGGGAAATCTTTTCATGATCTCACGATTTTCTGGTGAAATAGTATTCACGGTAACACAATTTTACCTGCGCTTCTAGTGAACTAAACTCATGACTAATTCTTTCTGAGACCTCCCAGGATGTATGTAAATATGCCTGGAGGAAAAAAATGATGGAAAATTGATCTTTGTGAGTAGTGATGAAATCCATAATTAAGGTGAATTTTATTTTCTCTTACTGCTCAGTTTATGATTAACATCAGAAAGCTCTTATTTTTTCTACTTAATTGTACAGTTTGCCATCTTAAAGCATTTTTTTACTGTAATTGTTGCTCTTTTCTTGTCTGACTCAATTTATTTTTTTCTTTAGTAATATCAGACTCACTCTGTCTTCTGGAGATTGTCTGATCGTTGTCTTTGTTTTAGGCTTTCAGGATGAATCTGGAAAAACTCAGCAAGCCTGAACTCCTAACACTATTCAGTATTCTTGAAGGAGAGCTTGAAGCAAGGGACCTCGTGATAGAGGCTTTAAAGGTGTGTTAAAGAAAAAAAGAGGTCATTGTATGTTTTGAAAGTTATTTCATTGGTTGTAATTTCTTTAACCTGGATGTTTCTGTAGCTCCTGTTGAAGTTTGAGGCCTGGGTTTACATATTGATACTTGCTCTGGCAGCTACCTGCGTGGTATGTGTTTAGGGACGTTGGTAAAGCCTTTCTGACCCCAAAATAGTTCCTTTAGTCTCTCTACCTCATGTCTGGACCTTGAACTTCATTCTTTAGCTTAGAGGCCTTAACCATTTTTGAATGCCAGCTGCTTCAGAACCTAATGAGACTTGCTTTCAAAAAAATGTATATACATCCATATACCAAAATTCAGGATATAATATCTGGGCAGTCAAGGACTCCATGAAGACCATCTCTGGATTCCCTAGACCCCAGATAAAGAATTCTTACTTTTGATTTAGTATTTGGTATCTGTTAAGACACAAGGGGTAGGGGAGGCAGGTATGTGATATGCTTTCCACTCAGTTTTTCCATGAGCCTAAAACTGCTCTAAAAGGGGTGCCTGGGTGGCTTAGTCAGTCAAGCGTCCAACTCTGGATCTCAGCTCAGGTCTTGATCTCAGGGTCGTGAGTTCAAGCCCCACACTGGGCTCCACACTGGGCGTGGAACCTACTTAAAAATAAAACAAAAAATAAAACTCCTCTAAAAAAAATAAAGTCTAATTTAAAAAATACAAGGGGGTATACCTCCTTTCAAGTTTCATGAATCCTGTACACTGTTGTAAGGATGTTTCCCAATTTGTCTTGAGATCAGATTTGGAGAGGCAAAGAAAAGGCAGTAAGGATATCTGTGTGAGCAGCAGGAGGATGAGAAGGAGGAGAAATGGTCAAAGAAAAGAGACTTGAGCATGCTGGGGAGAGCATAGTCCCTGCAAAGCTCACCGAGTCTAAGGATCTAAGAAGATGTTTCTAGTTTCAAATTTTAGTTAGAGGTTATATCAGTGTACATCTTAAAGCTCGTTGGTAAAAGGTTTATGAAGTACTTTGGGTGTTTTTTGTTTTCAAAATTATCCTCTTTATTAAATATTGCTTTGATATTTATTTCACATGTGTTCATATGAAGCTCCACTGTTGAAGACTTTTTTTAGAGCAACAAAGATAATTTTCTAGATAATTTTCAAGGAAGCTTAGAGAATCAGTGATTTCCTAAGTAGCCAACAACAACCACTCAATAGAGTTCATACAAAAAGGCTTTTTCCCTTTCTGCACTGATACAGAGTAAACGTGTTGTTCATTTAGTCATATCTGGGTAGTCTTTTCTTGGGTTACTCCAAAATTATAATTGTGATAAAAATAAAATCTAAACCTGTTATTTCTGTGTGCTCTTAACGTGACATGCTAATTTGTTTTGGAAGAATGACTGAAAAAGACTGACATTTCTGTCTAATAAATATGGCTCAGGGTAGTTTATCACTGAAAACTATTGGGTTCTTTTGTTTTGTTTTGTTTTCCCTGGTAGCTTTGTCACATGTGATAAGTAATTTCCAGTGGTTTCATTCTCCAGAGTGCATGAGGCAATTCCCTTCTGATATGTGGGGGTGGGGGTGGGGACGGAGTCTGTCTTCTTTTCTTCCTTTCCCTGCTTGCTTCAGTCTTGGCTTTGCATGGCTCCCTGCAGATCCCATGTTTATGGCTTTGACACATGCCTAGTCACATACGTTAAAGTTTATTGCCTGAGTCTTTGCCTCCCATACTACTAATTAGAACTGTATGGCTTTGGTCACGTCATTCAGTCTGTCTGGAGCACAGCTTCCTTCTCTGTAATAAGAATAAATGATTAATAACTAGCATTTGTGTGTAACACTACAATTTGCCGGGCATTGCAGATACTGCAACAGTGTAGGAGTCATTTTTTCCCCTTTATGTAGATTCTTCCAGTGCATACCATGTTCCCCATATCCAAGGAACAGTCAGTGGTTGCTAATATTATGAATGGATGACTCTAGTGTGCCCTCAGAGGTGCCCAGTTTTTTAGTGACTCTCCTGCCAACATACATTGCCTATAAATGTTCACTCTGGCTGGTGACTCATTTCTGCCACTTCCACAGGCCTTCCTTCCCCTTTTGTCACTATTGGGGAATTTTCTTCCTTTCCCTATACATTCTTGGAAACTATTCTATTTCTTATAATCCCATCCATTGTTACCAGTAGTCCTAACCTGATTAAACCCAGGACACCCTCCCATTTCTTATCCCATATTTTTCTGCTCAATGAAGAGAAGAGAAAAAAGGATTGGGGGAAGTTTGAGCTCGTTTGTAATCCTCACTTCTATTGCCTGGTGTTTTCGTACTTCTTTATCTTGGTTCTCATCTGAGATCCTGGCTGATAATGTCCGTAGGCATTATCAGCTTAGAACCCAAAGAGATCACCACTTAGGCTGCACTGGGAAGTACTTGGCTCATGGCAGTGACTCCTTGTAAAACCCAGAAAGCATTTTCTAGGAGCAATATTATTACAAATAGCCATCAGATTTTAGGAAACTGCAGGAGTTTGGCAACATTTGTTAAAGAGACTCAGCTGAGGATCTACCCCTACTAGCACTGGGACTCCGGGAGGCGGTTCCCCATAAATATTACGGATGACTTTTACAAAAACTTGTGGGCCTCAACCCCTTCACAATTGAGGTAGGGTGGTGGGGGGATGGCTGTCTCTAATGGAAAAACCAGGCTGACCTTATTTTCTCTTTGCTTTTCAGCCTTAGAAATCAAACAGACCTGTAGAGCTTTATGTGTCTATTTTGCTAATCATTATATCCTCAGCACCAAGCATAGGGAGGGCCTAGCATATAGACACACAATAAAGGTTTGTCAAACAGATGAAATGATTGTGCCATTGTGAAGCATTGCTTTAAAAGACTGCCATAAGATTTCAAAGTGAATGTTGTGAATTATTAAATTTTACAGCTTGTTCTTAGGTGGCTGCAACATACTGCCTTCTGGTTTTAATGTTAACAGATGCGTAGGTGCTTGTTGCACATGTTTTCCTAAAATACATTTTTTCTGCGCGAATCCAATTTTAGTTACTTTAGGCAGCTTCTGACAAGTTGAAAAAGCAGCTTGAGAAGCAGGAGCTATAATTAAGGGAGCATTTGGATATAAGATACCATTCAGAATCGGGCACAAGTGTTGTGTTTAGTCTGCATAGGGCTTGGAGGTGATAAAGTTATCTTCTGAGGCTTAAGCTAGATGCAGTTTAGATTGAAATGAATAGCTTAGCCAGAAGTGGGACGTCTTTAAACGGTCTATTGTTAGATAAAATAAGTAGCAGCTGGGGTCAAAACTGTTTCAGTCCTTTTGAGAAAAGCAACTGCCATACCAGATTCTTAAAGTTAAAATGAAATCTCTATTTGTAGTTTTTTGTTTTTTATTTTTGTTTATTTGTTTGGGCTTCTGTAACATACAAAGATTTTACCATTATTATTTCTGTAACTCTTGCTTAATAATAAACACCTGTTGGACTTCTCAGACTAATATGGCAGCTTACTAGTTTTCTTCCATTTAGTATTCTTTCTTAATTCATGTTGAGTGGGTTGAAAAGGTTTTGAAATAGTTATGATTGGTTTTTTCCTTCTGTTTAAGTAAAAAAGCTTATCTTTTTTTTCCCTCCTTACCTTCAAAATAGATTTTTTTTCCTGGGCATAAAATCTGTTCTTCAAACTTCCAACTTTGAACAAAACCATATCGTTCACTGTTGCTGCTAAATAAATAGTAGGTCACATTGGCAGGGGTTGGGTTTATATAGGGATATATTTATTATAAAGGTCCCAGATCCTACATATAGAGCTATAATTATAAAAGGAGTTCATTCCACTGCATCAAAAACTAATGATGTAATGTATGGTGATTAACATAACATAATAAAAAAATTTTTTTTAATTAAAAAAAAGAACTTCATTCATTTTCCACAATTTCTGCAAAGTACCAGATTGCAACTACACCCTTCTAGAAAAGCCCCCACCATAGTTACTTTTCTCCCCCAAAATATAAAAGCCTCCTCATTCTTCTATTGCAGCCAAGACATGTTTGGCATAGAACCAGGAAAGTCAGTAGAAAACAGTGTAATATTCAACTTTTCTATATTTAAATTCTAATTGTTGCAGAGGCCATTTATACTGTATTTGGTCCTAATTGAACTTTTATATAAAGTGATTTTCTGTTTTACAAGAGATTATGTCAGAGCAAAACATTCTTTGTGAAAGTCTTTCTCTTGGACCAGTTTATTTTCATGAATGAGAACACTATAGGAATCCCTTCCACAGTGAAAGCAAATTACATTGCTCATGAACTAACTATCCCGGGGAGGCTGGGGTGGAATCACACAGTTCAACAAGAGAGCCTCAGCTCATTAATTCTAAGCAGCTCTAGGAGATGGCTTCCCAGCGAAGTTTGACTACTCCAGAGGAAGATGGAGAACCCTTAATGGCCATTTAAAAAATTTGGAAAATAGACTCATTTACTCTTAGTTATGATTATTAGAACAAAAGTTTTACAGTCCATCCATTTCGAACAAAAGTATATTCCATAAAGCAAGAAATACTGATAATGTGCTGTTCTTCATACAAAAGGTGAATCTTTAGATTAAATATTTGTTGTCAATAGGGCTTACACTTTAGCTTGTTTTTCTTGTGGGAATTGATGGTTGTGAGTTGATCCACCCCCACCCCCACCACCGAAAGCATGTATTTTGAGACAGCTGGCAAGGGTTAAGGGTGTGCTCTGGGGCATGAAACAGATGTTATATTATACCCTCCTCCCACCCCTAATGAAAACAGGAAATACAGGGACAACGCGGAAGCCTTTTTAGAATTGATTTATTTTTCCCATTGATTTCCTTGTGTATTTCTCCATTGTTTGATTTGGCATACTGTTATATTTTGTTTTTCTAAACAGCTTTATTGAGGTATAATTGACCTACAATAAGCTGCATATATTTAATGTGTGTAAATTGATGTTTTGTTACATGTATACCCTCACGAAACCATTACTACAATCAAGATAGTGAACATATCCATCCCCTCTCCCAACTTTTCCTCATGCCCCTCTGTGACCCTTTTACCTAACTTCCCCTACTCCTCCCTACACTGGCACCCAACCCAGTAATCCACTAGAGATTAGTTTACATTTTCTGGAATTTTATATAAGTGGAATCATACAGAATGTACATTTTTTTTCCTTGGCCTGGTATTTCACTCAGTGTGATTGTCTTGAGATTTATCCATGTTGTTATTGTATTAATAGTGCATTCCTTTTATTACTGAATAGTGTTCCATCATATGTCTGCTCTACATCTGTTGATGAACATTTTCATTGTTTCCAGTTTTGAACTGCTGCAAATAAAACTGCCTATACAAGGCTTTGCATAGACATACGCTTTCATTTTTTTTGGATAAGTACCTAGGAATGAAATGGTTCTGTTACCTGGTGGGTGTATGTTTGTTTGTTTGTTGTTGTTGTTAAGAAACTGCCAAACTTTTCCAAAAGTGGTTATACTACTTTACATTCTCACCAACACTTGGTATGGCCAGTCTTTTTAATCTTAGCCTTTCTAATAGGTGTGTAATATCTCATTGCAGTTCTAATTTGCATTTCCTTTTTTTTTTTAAGATTTTATTTATTTATTTGACAGAGAGAGACGCAATGAGAGAGGGAACACAAGCAGGGGGAGTGGGAGAGGGAGAAGCAGGCTTCCTGCTGAGCAGGGAGCCCGATGTGGGGCTCCATCCCAGGACCCTTGGATCATGACCTGAGCCAAAGACAGATGCTTAATGACTGAGCCACCCAGGCGCCCCAATTTGCATTTCTTTATTGACTAATGATGAGCACCTTTTCATGTGCTTCTTCACCATCTGTATTGTTTCCTGACTTGTTCAAATTTTTTGGCCGTTTTTTTTAAATTGTTTTCTCATCATTGAATTTTGAGGATTTCTGATGTACCTGGGTGCAAGTCCTTTATCAGACATTTATCTTGCAAATATTTTCTCCCTGTTGGTGGCTTCTCTTTTTATTCTCTTCACTGTATCTTTTTTTTTTTTTTTAAGATTTTACTTATTTATTTGAGAGAGAGGGAAAGAGAGAGCATGAGCAGGGGGGCAGGGCAGAAGAACAAGCAGACTCCATGGTGAACAGGGAGCAAGACGCAGGGCTTGATCCCAGGACCCTGAGATAATGACCTGAGCCAAAGCCAAATGTTCAACTGACTAAGACACCCAGGCACCCCTTAACTATCTTTTGAAGAGCGAAAGTTTTTCATTTTGATGAAGTCCAGTTTCTTACTGTTTCTTTTATGGATTTTGCTTCTTTGCCTAAACCAAGATCAGAAAGGTTTTCTCCTGTGCTTTTTTCTATAATTTTATAGTTTAAGTTTTACACTTAGGTCTATGGTACAACTTGAATGAATTGATTTGTTATATAGTACAACATGTGGATCAGTCTTTTTGTTCATATAGATGTCCAATTGTTCTAGCACCACTGGTCGAAAAGACTATCCTTCCTCTGTAGAATGGCCTTGCACCTTTGTCACATCAGTTTTCCATGTATTTGTGGGTTATTTCTGGACTCTTTGTTTTGTTCCATTTATCTGTCTTGATGCCAATACCACATTTTCTTGATTACTCTACCTTATAATAAGTCTTAAAATCAGGTAGTGTTAATCTTCCAACTTGTGCTTTTTTTCCCCCAAAGTTGTTTTGGTTATTCATGCTCCTTGGCATTGCCATATGAATCTTAAAATCAGCTCATCAATTTCTCCAAAACTCCTATTGGGATTTTGATTGGGATTGCATTGAATCTATAGATCAATTTGGGGAGAATTGACATCTACCAATATTGTCTTTTCTAATCCATGAATATGGTATTCCTTTCCATTTATTTAGGTCTCTCAGCAGTGCTTTATAGTTTTCAGTGTATACATCTTTCCTATCTTTTGTCAGATGTATCACTAGTAAGGTAGTTCTATTTTTAACGTCTTGAGGAACCTCCATACTGTTTTCCAGAGTGACTACACCAGTTTGCATTCCTACCAACATTGTAAGAGGGTTTGCCTTTCTTTGTATCCTTGCCAACATCTGTTATTTCCTGAGTTGTTAATTTTAGCCATTCTGACCAGTGTGAGGTAATATCTCATTGTGGTTTTGATTTGTATTTCCCTGATGATGAGTGCTGTTGAACATCTTTTCACGTGTCTGTTAGCCATCTGGATATCTTTTTTGGAAAAATGTCTGTTCTTTTCTGCCCATTTCTTAACTGGATTATTCATTTTTTGGGGTGTTAAGTTTAATAAGTCTTTTATAGATTTTGGATAGTAACCCTTTATCAGATATGTCATTTGCAAATATCTTCTCCCATTCCATAGGTTGTCTTTTAGTTTTGTTGATTGTTTCTTTCGCTGTGTAGAAGCTTTTTATCTTCATGAAGTCCCAGTAGTTCATTTTCGCTTTCCTTTCCCTTGCCTCCTGCAATCTCTTAGATCAAGTAGAGTGATGTGGAGTAGCTTTTTCAGCTTTGCTCTACTACTTTTTAGAAACTAAAATTTTGTAATTTAATTTTTAAAATTTTGCTGAAGAGAGTTCAGTAATTATTTTTCCAACGGCAAAACTTAATAGTAATTTAAAAATCATTAGCCATCTCAAAAAAAGAAACAGTACTTCTGTTGCTTTAATGAACTGCTCCCTTTAAAGCAGCCTTTATCCCTTGTCTTTATTAGTTTTAATAGTTTACTGTCTTCTTATTTTTTTAAAAGACTTTATTTATTTATTAGAGAGAGAGAGCACAAGCAGGGGAAGTGGCAGGGAGAGGGAGAAGCAGGCTCCCCACTGAGCAGAGAGCCAGACTCAGGGCTCAGTCCCAGGACACTGGGATCATGACCTGAGCCAAAGGCAGACGTTTAACTGACCGAGCCACCCAGGTGCCCCTCTCTTATTTTTTGATAAATAATTTTATTTATTATTTTGAATAAATAATTTTTCTAAAGAGGAAAGACAAACAATATTGTACATTTTTCACCTTCTGATAGAATATTATTACCTCTTTCCTGAGGGTAACAGAACTAATCTATCTAATTGAAGTTTAAAGATTATCTTTGAGATTATCTTTTCATGTTAAATGATTTAAATTGTGTGTCATATCACTAGCCAGTAAATACACATCAAAATATACTGTTTCTTTATTATTTCCTAGAAAGCATTCTTTTTCTCATTGTTAATTTGGACCACAAGAAGAAAATTTATTTTAAAGGGAATTTGTTTATAGGCAACATCCCTATATCTGAATTTTGTTTCAGAGAGTTACTGCAGTATAGTTAGACATAGTATTACTTTTCTGTTATGCTTTTGAATTTTCAATGTTGGTTTCTTTATTAAATATACTAATCTCAGGACATCTGTTTATTGAAGAGAGTCGCTGTAGTGTAAATGGTTTTATGTAAAAATTTATTTACAGAAAAAATTGTCTATAAGTTACTTCCAATTACTCCCCAAACAGCTCATGATAACACAGTTATATTGTTCTAGTTCCAATTAATTCTTTATAAAAAGTAGCCTTTGGTTAATGGCTACATGAATTAGGTTATACACCCACATAGTGGATTGTTAGGTAGCTATTTTACATAGCTATTTTAAAACATTGGGGTGCCTGGGTGGCTCAGTCGGTTAAGCATCTGCCAGGGTCCTGGAGATCAAGCCCCACGTCGGGCTCCCTGATCACTGGGGAGCCTGCTTCTCCCTCTCCCTCTTCCCCTCCCCTCTGCTTGTGTTCCCCCCCACCTCTCGCTGTAAAATAAATAACTAAAATCTTAAAAAACAAAACAAAACATGATGCATATGAAGAAGTTTTAATGACATGGTAATGTTCCTACAGTGTAATGTTAAATTTGCAAAGCAGTGTATAACATTAAATATATCTTTTAATCTTGATCATAAGAATAACGTGTGCCTGTGTGTATACACAAGAAAAGGACTCAAACAAATAGATTGAAATTTGTAGTTTTATTTTTATTTATTTTTTTCTAGAGAGAGAAAGCGTATCCGTACATGCACAAGTGGAGGGGGGGACGGGGAGGGGCAGAGGGAGAGAGAGAAATCTCAAGCAGACTACATGCCCAGCACAGAGCCCAAGGCGGGGCTTGATCTCACAACCCTGAGATCATGACCTGAGCTGAAATCAAGAGTCAGACAATTAACTGACTGAGCCACCCAGGCGCCCCTGAAATCTGTAGTTTTAGTATTAATAGTGGTTGTCCCTGGGTAGTGGAATCATATGCACATTTTAATTTTTTTCTCCAAAACTTCTGTATTATATGTAAATTACTTTGAAATCAGAAACAGTTGCTTTTAAATACAGTAATCTTACACAACAGCTTCTTTTTTTTTTTTAAGATTTTTTTTTTTATTTATTCATTTGAGACAGAGAGATACAGACAAAGAGCATGAGCAGGGGGGAGGTGCAGAGGGAGAGGGAGAAGCAGGCTCTCCACTGAGCAGGGAGCCGAATGTGGGACTTGATCCCAGGACCCTGGGATCATGACCCGAGCCGAAGGCAGAGGCTAAACCATCTGAGCCACCCAGGGGCCCCTATACAACAGCTTCTTGTTCAAATTTCTGTTTATTAACAGTCATGCCCTAAGAAAATAATTTAGTTACATATTATTCACTTCATAGGGAAAGATGTTAGAGCTAATTAGAACTACAGTTAAATTCTTCCCTATTTGTTGTTCCTTATAGTGTTAATATTATTCTTTTTCCAACCCACCCTAAATAACTCAGTTGTCTCTGCCTGAAAAGCCAACCTATATATATAGTTCCCAAGCTATACAATAAAAAATTCATAGAGTTTAGAGGAAGAAGAAGAAAGGCTATGAGAAAGATACTGTTTATCAGACCAGAGTCTAAAGAGGTATCTTTCAAACAGTTTTGAAATACATTCCATTGTTCTGCCACAGTCCAGGCCACACATAGACACCAACATACATGAATTAACTAAAACAAAAATTTCACCAAAATGTATGCTAACTTTATGTTTTACTATAATATTTATCCTATACCACACTATATTATACTATTTTCTTGTCTTTTGTACTTTATTTTTCATTAAATGCTGATTGTGATCCTACTAACCTAGTTTCATGACCCGTTTTTAGAAACGTATCCTACAAATGTACTTAGACCCATCCAATAAAGTGCATGTGTAAGGATATTTATTGCAATATTGGTCATAGCAGCAAAATACTGGAAACAGGGGCGCCTGGGTGGCTCAGTCATTAAGCGTCTGGCTTCGGCCCAGGTCATGATCCCGGGGTCCTGGGATCGAGCCCCACATCGGGCTCCCTGCTCAGCGGGAAGCCTGCTTCTCCCTCTCCCACTCCCCCTGCTTGTGTTCCCTCTCTCATTGCGTCTCTCTCTGTCAAATAAATAAATAAAATCTTAAAAAAAAAAATGCTGGAAACAACTTAAGTGTCTGTTAGTAGGGTTCCAGCCAAGTAAATTATGGTATGATTACTCAATAGAATACTATGCAACCATTAAAGAGAATGAGAGATAGATCTTTATGTATAACATTCTCCAAGATATAGTAAGTGAAAAAATAAGGCACAGAACAGTGGGCATAGAAAAAAAAAAAAGGAAAAAGTATTAAGTTGCAGCTGGTGAAGCCAGAAATATATCTCAAAATACCTCTTCCTTGCTTCCCCTTGGCTTGGTTCCTTTAAGAATAGTAGGAGCTCCCAAAAATGTTCTGCCCCGGGAAGAGAATGAAATTACTGAAAGGGATATACCAGGTTCAGTGGTAGGTACTGTGGCAGAAAAGAGCCAAAAGAAGCAGGAAAGGCTGGTCATATATGGACTGTTTCTAAATAGGGTATTTATATTAAAAAAAAAAAAAAAAAGAGGACTGCATTCTTAAGTGATTGAACATTGTTGTTGCATTCAGAAAAACATTGAGCCCCAGAAAAAACAGCTATTTCTTAAGAGTAGTTGTCTGATATCAGCTACTTGCTATACAGATTTTACCACATCATCATTCGTATTACAAATTGTGGCATTTAGTGGTTCGAGAATAAAAAGTTCCAAAAAATAAGCCAATTTCTCATTTAACCACCATCTTCCTGTGGCCTGTTTCTCGTATGCCTTTGAGGCAAGAAAGGAGGAACTCAGCTTGTAAAACACACAGTTCTCTAGCAGTTGGAGAGAGGCTTCACAAAAGATTATAGCAATGGGGAATTTCACTGCATTTATTCAGCCTGAAACTAAAACAAATAAAAAAGGGAAACAGCTTATTCCTGTTATTTTGACTTCCTCTTATTGTGTCTTCCTTGCATGTGTGAGCCTTGTGATTTGGGATTAATCAGAGGTTATTTCTGGTTGCTCCCCTTAAAGAGAAGAGAAAGGAAGACGGAGAGGTTGCTTGCAAGATTAAAGCCTGTGGTCCATCATTTAGCATTTCAGTTTAGCCAGTTATGGGAATAATTGGAAAGATAGAAGGAAACCATCTTGTATGTTTGCTGAAAGTCTTTATGGCCAGGGAGCATATATTGAATGAAGCAGGGAATTTTATTATGTGGGGATTTATTCCCTTAGAAAAGCAGAGGAATGTATCTATTCCGCCAAACTAGTCACATCCATGCACAAGGATGCTCATTGCAGTGTTGTTTAATACAGTGTTAGAAAAGTGTGAACAACCTAAATGTCCATTAATAAAATATAGCAACATCAACTGGTACACCCTTACTATGGCATATATGTAATCGCTTTTTTTTTTTTTAATGAGAAAAAAACCAGCAATGTACTGACTTATTAGAAAGATCTCTGGGACACAATAAGTGAAAAAGTACACATACACACATTTATGGATATGCTTGGAGAAAGTCTGAGAGGATACCCGTTATACTAAAAACTCTTGAGGAAGAAAGAGAGATTGGGTTGTGTTCAGGAAGGACTTTGGCTTTATCTATATAGTTAAATTTTTTATTAGAAAATATTCATTTATGATGAAATTAAAATAAAAGTTATATTTTTAAGAAATATAGTATGAACTGGAATATTAAGGAGTTAAGAACAACATTTACTTCTTAACTGTCTTTACTTCTAAGTGATTTATACTCTCACATAAATCTGTATTAATTCTAAAATAGAGTTAAGAGGGTAGAGAGAAGCCTAGCATGCTTAGGAGAGCATGAGCTTGTTACCACCATATCCCTGATTTTCTCCCAAAACGAGCAAAGAGTAAATTTCCCATTAATTTTCAAATTCTGCTTTTGAACAGGATACCTAAAAGTTCTTTCAAAGCAGATTCTTTCACAGGTCACGGACTCAAATTTAATAGAGCTGACAACATGTATGAGGAACTACGTGACTAAAATTTCAAGAAATGTTATTATCGTAGCAGGAGACCTATAACCCTTCAAAGTATTTTTCCTGGCTTCAGTTTCATATCTGTAGTTCATAATATTCCATTGTTTAACAACAACAAAAAGTATTTTCTGCATCCGAAAAGCCAACTCCACCTAGTGAATTCTAAGATACGCATAACTTCAAAAAATTATTTTCATCTAATTCACTAGCTGTCTGTTTGACAAAAGACTGAATTCATTGGTAGAAATGAGTATGTGACTGTGTTACTGAAGTCAGAAGTCTCTGTTCTTATTGACTGGAAACTTCATACATAAAACCTCTCACATTATTGTATCCAATAAGTTTTTGTAGGATTGAATCATACTTAATGTGATTTCTTTTTCTTTGTCTGCACTAGGTTAGTGATAATATGGGAATTTATCAATTCATGCTGATAAGCATCAGAGAAAATAGAGATTTTCGTCTCTCTTTTTTATATCTGATATTTCTCTTTTGCACTAAATGTAAGCTCCGTGAGGGTTGGATACTTAATCTTGTTCAGCACTGCATCCTAAATATCTAGAACCTCATCAGTTCTTGCAGAAATATTTGTCATATGAGAGAATAAGTTCAGGTCTAACTTGAATGTATTCAAGGCCCAAAATAGATTGCCGCTTGTTAGTTCATATTTTTGAGAAGAGAGGCTTAACTATAGTAATATAATTTCATAACTTGTCTGTTGATAATTCCCACTCGGTGACATTATTTACATTTCACCCTGAACTAAGAAGGAACAATTTGTTCTTCAGACAGGAAATCATTGCTTGTGTTTGTTTCCATATTTGTCTTAAAGGATACCAAATAATTGGGATATGTACCTTTGTTCACTATGCCTGTGTCTTCATCTAAAAAAAAAAAAAATGAAAGACCATATTTTAGTTTTCTTTTTTTTTTTAAAGATTTTATTTATTTATTTGAGAGAGAGCGAGAGTGAGAGAGCACACAAGGGAGGAGCAGCAGCGAGAGAGAGGGGAAGCAGGCTCCTCACTGAGCAGGGAGCCTGATGATGCAGGGCTTGATACGAGGACCCTGGGATCATGACCGGAACCGAAGGCAGATGCTTCACTGACTGAGCCACCCAGGCGCCCCCATATTTTAGTTTTCAACTGACATTTTACCTCAGCGACCCTACCTGTCAAAATGGGATGTGGTCACGTGCATTCCCTGACTGATCAGTAGTGTGAGCTTTGTGAGCCTCGTTGAAAATAGTGTGTTATCTCTTTTTAAAGAGTACAGTATCGCTTGTCTTTATCTATCTAGATATTTCAAAAAATACTGTTGCCCAGACACTTGAGCTAAGGGCCTCCATGGGCATCTGTCTAAATTATACATAACCTCTCTCCTACCTTTCAGAAGTATTTACTTATCTCCCATTTCTCCATTGGGGTTTTGGTTTTGCTTTTGGCTCCCACCAAATCTTCTTCCTCCCCCCTTTCTCTGGTTGCTTTCTCCCAATGGAGCACTTTTCCCTTTAAAACCTTCTTTTCCTGGGACAAGTGATGATCTTCTCTAGAGGAGGCCGAGAAGTCATTAAGGAAGAGGCTGAGACAGTCTTAGAGGCTTAGAAAAAATCCACTGGTGCCGTTCCTTTTGGGATTAAAATGGTCAAGGGGTCTGGGTTATCCCATTCTTGTCCTTGGTGACATTTAAAGTTTCCTAATTATTGCTTACCCTTTACAGTGAAAAGGAAGCGCTCTTGTATCTCCAAACAAAGATAACTCCTGTTCTTCCCATCCATGGTGTTCTAATCCCCTCAGCACACTTTTATTATGGAGATAAAGGTGGTGGTGGGTTGGGATTACTTGGAATTGTAGTAGCCGGGGTCAATTTGAGCATGCTGGGTTTCACCGTATGCATATTTATCCAGTACCTTCCTGTAGTGATGAACATTGCCAGTTCACATTTAATAAATTAGCATGAAACACCCATAATGCACTTAGAGCCCACCTTTCTCTTCTCAGTCTTGGTTTCTTTCCTCCTCTTCCTCTTCTGTTCTCTAAAAAAACAAAAAACAAGAAACAAAAAAAACGATCCTTCCCTCCTTTTGAGTCCCCAGTGTCTCCTGTATGCGGGCTGGTTCAAACCGAATAGCGAGCTGCCTCTCTCCCCATGCGTCCACAGTGACAATAGAGGTTGCCACCTTCCCAGCCTCAGGCTGTGCTCTCTTAGTACGTCCTCGTAGATACTCTGTTCTACCTTCTCTCATCGGCAGGTAGAATTAGCACAGTCCCTGCTTCCGTTTGCCTGCCCTGACGTCTCGCTCTCACTGTGGCTTGAGATTCCCCTTTTTCATTCTCCCCTGTGTCTAGGCTCCCGCCACCCTCCTCAACCCCCACAAAACTTCTTAGTCCTTTTTCCTCACTGAACTTCTCCGTGCGAACACTTTCGACTCCTTAGCTATGCTAATAAGGACCGTCTTCTCATGACCTCACCTCTGCTTTCTCACAGTATCAGACTGTGTTTGTAATATAAGAATGGTGCCTTGAAAAAATGCTTAGAGTTAACACTCATCCCACAGGGGCGCCTGGGTGGCTCCGTAGGTTAAGCGGCTGCCTTCGGCTCAGGTCATGGTCCCAGGGTCCTGGGATCGAGCCCCGCATCGGGCTCCCTGCTCCGCCGGAAGCCTGCTTCTCCCTCTCCCCCTCCCCCTGCTTGTGTTCCCTCTCTCGCTGTGTCTCTCTCTGTCGGATAAATAAATTTAAAAAAAAATCTCTAAAAAGACTCATCCCACAATCAGACAGCTCCCTCCATAGAATCCCTTAACTAGAGGAAGAGGAAGAGGAAGATACCCTTTCAGTCTTATTTATGAGCTCTTTTTAGCTATTTTACTTGAAGTTAGTTTCTGCACTAATACATTGTGAGTTAAAGAGGCTGAGCACACCTTTAAGCAAGAAGTTTTTCAAGTTCCTAGTGACTTAAAGGATCGCACACAGGTTATAGTCTGTGGTCTGGGTCCCCCTGTGCAATACTTCAGAGACAGTTTTTGGATTATATGCCCCCCTCAACCTCCTGGTGTTTCCTGTGATCCATTATATTGCCGATAGTCCCATGTATCTGCCAGAATCCGCCCACTTCCAGGGTCGGCCTTTTCCTTCCTGTTCCTTCTGAGTGTAAGGTCTGAGTCTTAGAAAGTCCTGATCAAATAAATTGTACTTGGTGTTCCTCTAAACATTAATGATACTGTTTAGAAAACATTTAAACAAGCAGAGGCAGCTTGTTTATTTCTGCTGTTAGGCCTTGAACTTGTCTGGCAAATTTTAAGCTCCTTAAGAGCAGAAGACTACATCTTACTTAGTCAAGTCTGTTTCCCCGTATCATTGCCCACATCACTCAGCATTTGTAGTACGCAGCAAACATTAAGTGGTCAATAAAAGCATTCACAACATGTGCCCTTGTGAATCAGCCATGTGTCCAGGAAATTTTCCCAGACCTCTCCAGTGCTGTGTTTGGTTGTCTAACCCTGATAAAACAGAGATTTTTTTTTGTTATCATTTTTGTATATTTGATGTTAGGCCAAACATCTCGTGGTTTGTAGACATTTATAACATTCATTAGTTTAAAATAAAACAATAATACTGATTACTTTATCACTTTCAGAATTTATTTATGATAGCTTAAACTGTTTAAAATCAGATTCAGGAGTCAGACTAATTGGGTTCTTCATTCTATTCTAGTGTTTTTCATACCTTTTTGACAGGGACACATAGTAAAAAATAGACTGTGTTGTGACCCAGGGGACATACATGCAGACACAGACACATGATACAGATACACACACCTATATTCTTAGGTCAGAAGAAAAGTATCTCGAAACATGACTCACAGTATTCAGTGTTCTGCAATGTTTTCTGTTCTGTTTCATTTTTAAGCTACTGAGAGACCTACTAAATTGAAATTAATTCCTACAAAGTCCTGGGGAATATCTGTTTATGTAGTACTGATTCGGCTAACGTATTCAGTACTTATATACCATTTACAGTACTTCTACTTAACTGGCTGTGTGACCTTGGGAAAGTCACATGTTAATGTTCAGTTTCTTCTATAAAATGGAGATATAACTGATGTCTACCTCTAGAGCTATGTCGTTAGGATTAGATCAGATGTGCACACTGCCCAGCAGGTAATAAGCACTACAGTATTAGCACCTCCTTCATTGTTTAATTGTTATTAAAATTACTTTGGTTCGAGCTGCCTGTGTTTCTGAAACACTATATATATTTCATATAACTTCATTTTCCCGTTAACTCTCATTATGTATTTTTATATTTTTGAACTAGAGATGTAATTTAGATATAGTGAAATGCACAAATCTTAAGTGTTGATGCACAGATCAATAAGTTTTGACAGGGCGCCTGGGTGGCTCAGATGGTTAAGCGTCTGCCTTCAGCTCAGGTCATGATCCCAGGGTCCTGGGATAGAGTCCCGCATCTGCCCCCCCCCCCCTCTCTCTCTGTCTGTCTCTCATGAATAAATAAATAAAATCTTTAAAAAAAAATTTTTTTTGACAAATGCACACATGCATTTGACCTACATCCCCATCAAGATATAAACAGTCCCATCACACCAGAAAGTCATCTTGTGCCCCATCCTGGTTACTTGTTCCCCTACACCCAGAGGCAACTGCTGTTGTAATTTTTCCACCATAAAATTGTGGTGATCATTTCCAGTTTGGGGCTGTTATGAATAAAGCTGCTTCAGACAGTTGTTATACGTCTTTTTGTGGATTTATGTTTTCATTTCTTTTGGATAAATACTTAACTGAAGGTAGGCATTTTTCTAACTTTATGATTAATTTCCAGATTTATTTCCAAAGTAGTTATACTGTTTATACTCCCACCAGCAATATGGTGAGGTGCTCCAGATCCTTTCCAACATTTGATGTCATCAGTCTTTAATTTTAGTGCCTTTCTAGTAGGTTTCTAGTATTATCTTATCATTGTTTTAATTTACATCTCTCTGATCACTAATGAGTTGAGCACTTCTTTATGTGCTTTTTGGCCATTCCTATTTTATGTTTAGGTCTGTGATCCATCCCTGTTTTTTGTGTATGACATGAGAATGGTGTCAATGATTTCTCATTATAGTCTCCTGAATAAAAGAGATTAGGATCTAATGTACCATTAAAATTAAACCTTAAAAAATTCTTAATTTATGTTCAGAGCATTAATTTTTTCAGTACTTATTGAATCTCTTTGCACATTTTCTTCCCCAACTCAAAAATTATTTATGGAGACCCTAGTCCAGATTGTATATGTAATTTGTTTAAGCCACACACATAGACCCACCCCCAAAATAAAACGGAACAAAAAACAAAACTGAATACATTTATTTCCATTTCAGTAGGAGCTTTCACAAGACTTTTTGGAATTTGAATGTTGAAGCAGCTACATTAAACTGTTTACCTGTATTTTTTTTTTTAATTTTAGTTAACATACAATGTGATATTGGTTTCAGGAGTAGAATTCGGTGATTCATCACTTACATACAACACCTTGCTCATCACCACAGTGCCTTCTTTAATACCCCTCCCCCATTTAGCCCATTCTCCACCCACCTCCCTCCCTCCCTCCATCCTCAGTTTGTTCTCAGTTGTTAAGAGTCTCTTAGGGTTTGTTTCCCTCTCTCCTTTTTTTTCTCCCTTCCCATATGTTCATCTGTTTTGTTTCTTAAATTCCACATGAGTGAAATCATATGGTATCTGTCTTTCTCTGAATAACTTATTTTGCTTAGCATGATACATTCTAGCTCTATCCACATCATTGCAAATGGCAAGATTTCATTCTTTTTAATATTTTTTTAAGATTTTATTTATTTATCAGAGAGAGAGAGAGACAGAGGCAGGCAGAGGGAGAAGCAGGGTCCTCACTGAGCAGGGAGCCCAATGTGGGACTCGATCCCAGAACCCTGGGATCGTGACCTGAGCCGAAGGCAGACAGACGCGGAACCGACTGAGCCACCCAGGCACCCCTCATTCTTTTTGATGGCTGAGTAATACTCCACTGTAGGTGTGGGTGTGGGTGTGTGTGTACACCACATCTTTATCCATTCCATCAGCGCCAGACGAATCCCTACAATTTGGAGTTTTGAAACCCAGTCACACGCCTGAGATAAAACAGCTCAAACACAGGCAAGGTGAAGGCAGAGTTCTGACAGAAGCCAGGGACACAAGAGTGGTGATTGATTGCTTTTCTGTGAGGGCTTCCTGAAGAGTGGAGGACGTGAACTTTAAGCTCCAGGGCTAGGTTGAGGCGGGTAGGAGGTGCCGCCATATTCATCCTGCCCATCAGTGCCGAAAGCCTTCAGGGAACAAAACAACGCCACCTAGTAAAGGCCAGAGCCATTACACCAAGCCCCGCCCCCCTGCACCTTGGAGGCCTATCTCCAATGGGGCAAGTCCACCTGGTAATCAGCACAACAGGCCCCTCCCCTAGAAGACCAGCGCGAACACCTCCAGCGCACCAAGTCTACTGATCATAGAGTGCTGCAAAGCGTCAGCTCTAGGGGAAATAGGATCTAGCTTCCTTTATGCCCATATTCTTATGCTGTCAACAAGCAGCCCACTAGCTGGAAGTATCACACCTATAGCTATTTGTACTAAACTACCATTTTTAGTCTTCAGAAGAATTTAGCGCACTTTAGTCAATAATAGTCATCTATCCTTATGTAAATAATTGATTTTATAAACATCTGCAGCTAAAAACTGACTCCAGAGGGAATCTTTGGTGCTCATTCTACTTTAAAGTCAGTTTACTAAATGTATAAATTAATATTACCTTAAATAATTATACTGAATAAATCAAAGATTTTGTTAACAGCGAAATAAAATATTGACCTCACTAAAGATGATGAGAGTTACAGAGGCTGAGGCCTCAGGAAAGAGCTGGAAAGTGAACATCTGTTAAATGCCTTAGGCTGAAGTGGAAATATAGGATAGAGGACGAAGAAAGATGTATGAGAAGTGCTTTTTCCTTTGCATCATTACAATCTGGGCAGGAAGAAAAACAAAACAGAAAACTGGGAAATGTTTAAACATAATGCGGGGGATAAATACCAATGGACGACATTACATAAAATGTCACATAGCAGTTCAGGACTAACTGCTAAATAAATACTGTTATTGGTTATCCAGGTTCCCAGTATATTTTTACTGATGTATTACTTTGGAGTTATCTGTAGATTGGAGAATTTTGTTTGCTTTTAATGAAGATTTCCTGGCTCAATACAGTTTTATAAACTCTTAAATCTCCAGGAGTAAGTTAAATCTAAAAGGAAAGCCTATGTTCTAAACTTGGTTACTGAAAAATTAATTCCTATTTATAGTACTTACTATGTGCCAGGTACTTATAGGAAGCATTTTATATTACTCATTTAATTTTTATAACAAATCTACAGGTAGGTCGTTATCTTCATTTTACAGATGAGCGACAGAGAAGTTAAGGGAATTGCTGAAAGTATACAGATAGAAAGTCATAGAGCCCAGATACAATCCCAGTTGTCTTAGACTCCAGAGCCAAAAATTATTAAAGAAAATAAATATATAGAAAATGTATTAAAATACAGAAAATAAAAGTATAGATTTGAGAAAATAGCATTTATGGTTAAGTGGAAAGAGCACTGGTTTTCAATAATGTTAGAAGTATTTTTTAGGGGTGTCTGGGTGGTTCAGTCGTTAAGCGTCTACCTTCGGCTCGGGTCATGATCCCAGGGTCCTGGGATCGAGCCCCGCGTCGGGCTCCCTGCTCGGCAGGAAGCCTGCTTCTCCCTCTCCCACTCCCCCTGCTTGTGTTCCCTCTCTCGCTGTGTCTCTCTCTGTCAAATAAATAAATACAATATTTTTTTAAAAAGTATTTTTTAAATCATAAAAATTTTCATGTCACGTTTTGTACTCTTTTCCAAAAATTAAAGTTTAATTCAAATGTGGCTAAATCCTCTCTAATCAATATTGTCAAATACTGAAATCCAGTTTTCTTTGAGCAAATAAAAGGAACTTCCAGAACAAAGGGTATACTTGTAATGTTGTTGCATCTTGATCCAGAACGGTTGCTTATTTCCAGTTACTCAGGCAGCTACTTATAGTTTATCAGGGACTCCAGAGTATAAATTATTTGAGGATTAGTAGATTCAACTTGTGTGTGAAAAGGATAGTTTTTAACATGATTTTGTGCTGTGTTAATTAAAACCATCCTAGACGGGCGCCTGGGTGGCTCAGTCGTTAAGTGTCTGCCTTCGGCTCAGGTCATGGTCCCAGGGTCCTGGGATCGAGGCCCGCATCGGGCTCCCTGCTCGGCGGGAAGCCTGCTTCTCCCTCTCCCACTCCCCCTGCTTGTGTTCCCTCTCTTACTGTGTCTCTCTCTGTCAAATAAATAAATAAAATCTTAAAAAAAAATAAATAAAACCATCCTAGAATCATGTTCTCTAGTCTTTCTGGTCTCTGGCATAGAGATGTTCAGATATTTATAAAGGAACAAAGTTTGTATTGCTGATTACTTTTACAAAGTTATCACTTCAGAATTGGCAATAAATTGCAAAGATGTATCCTAATCCAGTTAGGGTACCAGAGGGCATCTTTTTTTTTAGATTATACTGACAATTTTTATTTTTTTTTTTAAGATTTTATTTATTTGACAGAGAGAGATAGAGCGAGAGAGGGAACACAGCAGGGGGAGTGGGAGAGGGAGAAGCAGGCTTCCAGCTGAGCAGGGAGCCTGATGCGGGGCTCGATCCCAGGACCCTGGGATCATGACCTGAGCCGAAGGCAGACGCTTAATGACTGAGCCACCCAGGCGTCTTGAAAATAAAACTTGTACTTGAATGTCAACCCCCAGTTAGGTAAGCCTTAAATCTTCACTTTTAGATTTGGAACCATTTTTCATGTTGGTGGTCATCATCCAAAGAGTAAAGATGTTGATTTCCTATTTTAAGATTGGAAAAAAATGTACAGATAGATACCCACACGGATATTACCATAATAGGATACTATTGTACTGTACTATGTATATATATTGCCCTGTTTTTATGTATTACACTATTTATGTATATTGTCATATGTGATATATCTAATAGTATAAATTATATTTGGGAGGGGAGAGGAGGTGACTGTTTCATATTTCTTTTTGAAGTTTGGCGTAGCAAAGCTGAAAATTTTGGAGAGCAAGCATGGCCGACTCCAAGAACATTATACAATTTTATTTTAAGCTCTCAGTAGTGGTGGCGTTTCATTCAGCCTGTGACAGGAACAGTGAGTAATAGATGACTAGTGTGTTTTGTCTGCTGTAGCAATACCCTCTGTCAGTGAATCTGTCTATCCAGCCAATTATATTCCTGTTGTCTGAAATTAAAGACCATGATGTTTTCTGACAATGTAGAGATTGCTGTTCAGTTAAAATATATGTTGTCAGTGAAGTGAAAATAATGAAATTGCAAGAAGTTGATTGATTTTAGCTGTATTACTGAATTCCTCCCCTCAAAAGTCAAATCCAGATCATTTAAAATTTCTTATAAAATAGCTGAAATACCATTAAAGTATTAAAACTCAGCCTTAACAGTTTTTAGTATTTATTGAGATGTAAACAATAGTGGTAGCATATCTAGTCATTCACCTTGTGGTAGCCAGCCTCCAAGATGGCCCCCAATGACCCCACCTGCTGATATATTTTTTTAAAGATATTATTTATTTATTTGACAGAGAGAGACACAGCGAGAGAGGGAACACGAACAGGGGGAGTGGGAGAGGGAGAAGCAGGCTTCCCGCCGAGCAGGGAGCCCGATGTGGGGCTCGATCCCAGGACCCTGGGATCAGGACCCGAGCGGAAGGCAGACGCTTAAGGACTGAGCCACCCAGGCGCCCCACCCCACCTGCTGATATTCACACCTTTGTTTAGTCCCCTCCCACATTTGCTGGGGTTGGTCTGTGTCACCAGTAGAATACGTCAGTCACTTAACTTTATAACTTTATAACTTTAAGTTATAAAAGACACTGGGACACCCATCTTGGTGTCTCTCTCTCTCTCTGCCCCCTCCCTCCCTCTCATTCCCCCATCCCTCTCTCTCCCTCTCTGTCCCCCCACCCTCTCTCTTTCTCTCTCTCTCTCTCTTTTTTCTCTCTCTCTTGTTCTGTCATGTCACTTGCTCTGTGGGAAGCCAGCACATGCAAGGAGCCAAAGCCTATGCCAACATCCCAGTAAGCTGGGAAATGGAGGCACCAGCCCAACTGTCTTCAGATGACTGCAGCCTCATGAGACACAGAGTCAGAACCACCCAGCTCAACCCCTTCTAGATTCCTGACCCTCAGAAACTGTGTGAGAGAGAAAAAAAAAAAGTTTACTGTTTGCGCTCCTGTTTTGGGGAGTGATTTGTTATGCAGGAATAGATAACGAACACACATCTCCATGAAAGCGCTTTCCATTCTTCAATTCTTAACATCTATTTTTGGTGGTTGTTGTTATTATTTGTTCCATTAAACCTGTCATCCATACAATCCACCCGACTGAGGCATTAAGTTGGTTGAAAAATACCATAGTCCATTTCCCATTTTCCAATCCAGTGTTTCGTATAATAAATACAGACTTTGAATTCACTTTCCCCATATCTGGGCCCCATATTTGAATGTACTTAAAAGAACTGGTTTTGTGACAAGGAGCCTTTTTTAGATTATTCCACAGATTCTTTTCATTTGTGTGCAAAACCACCAATTTGGTATAACTTGTAATTACTATGCAAGTGATTAGGGAATTACTGTGAAGTACTTCAAGAGAAAACAGACAGCTTAACAACTGTTCTCAGAGAAGTCTGAGACCTCACCAAAGAAGCTCCTCATCTATTACTCGTAACTCAGTGATGCTTATTAATTATACAGGATAATAACAGTGTGGGTTTTCAAAAGTCATGTTTTTAAATATTAGTTAACTGTATACTCCAGCCTGAGAGACAGCTTCTCAGCAGATCTGTCAAGGTCATGAATTGTACTCCTAGCTCTTCCTCTCCCATCCCACTTCCTCCGTGCTCTTCTGAAAAGGAGAAGGCTGTAGAAATACTCAGGTTTCCGTGTTCCTTTCTGCCCTACCAAACCAAGTTCAGTACCAAGAATCATTCCTTTCCCATCGCTAATCAGACCAAAATGGTAATCATGAATAAAACAACGTGACAGTAAGAAAAGTGGAATTTCAGCTTTTCAAAGAGAGTCTTTTTTCCTCTTGCTTCCTTTGAGCATTTTTCTGAACTTAGATTTGCCTTTAGGACATAAGTAGCTACAAACAGGTACTTTCATCAAATCCTGGGTTGTCAATCTCAAGTTTTTATACCTGAACTTAAAGAAACAGATGTTCTTGGTGAAAGGAAAATATTGATGAGTCCCTGTTGTCTGGCACTATTCCTTTTAAAAATGTAACTAAAAACTAGCCTTTTCTGTTTTACTCTTGCCATGATGTTAAAAAAGAATAAAAATAGCCAGTTCAGGAATTGGTCTTGAGAACATCCTAAAATAGAATAAAGACTATTTTGAAATTTTACTGAGGATTTTCTTTTTAATTGGGAGCTGAAAAAAGAGTAGTCTGTCTTGGACTCTGTCTTTCAAATCCTTACCCCTTTAATTCACATACTTACACACACACATGTATACACACACACTTGTAGTAAGGTCAGGAAGATGGTTATCTTAAGATGGTAACTAAAAGGAATAAATCAGTTTGGTTCATCATAGTTCCAGTACACCAGTTTTATCCAAATACCCCAATAATGTCATCATTTAAAATGGTTGTAGTTAAGGGCACCTGGCTGGCTCAAGTCAGAGGAACTGCGACTCCTGATCCTCAGGGTCATGAGTTCGAGCCGCATGTTGGGTGTAGAACTTAGTTAAAAAAAAAAAAAAAATCTTAAAAAATTTTTTTCTTAATGGTTGTAGTTAAGCCAGAAGTAAAACTCAGGGCTTCTAACTCTGCTTTGAACATTTGCCAATTGATACCAACACAAATTGATAGCATAAATCTAAGTGATTCCTAGGTCTTGAACTTGGACAGTCTAATGAAGGATGCATCATGTTTTCAGGACTGAAACATACTTCTGTGTTAAACCCCATGTTTGCTTTAGTGTCTTGAAGGGGTTTTTTGTTTTTGTTTTGCTTTGTTTTTTAAGCATAGCCATTGAATTGTGATTTTCCCTTTCTTTTCAAATGGGTTCCTCTTTGTGGATGCTGGTAGTAAGAAAACCTAGCTCCTCCCACCCCCCAAAAAGAAAAAGAAAACCTAGCTTTTGGTGAAATAATTTTTTAAAAATTGATAAATAACAGTAGTTTTCATGACTAGATTTCATTCGAGAGTTTAAATTATATAATATTTTGCTGTGGTTTTTGAGAAAGTTTCTTCAATGCTGTATTAACACTTCATTTTTTTTTTCATTGTAAAATGTTTCAGGAACCTTTTTAATGTCTGTGTAGTGAAGTAATTGTTAATGTCACTCTGTTCACCTGCATGTAATATATAATGCTCATACGGAGTATTACTTCAGGTCCTTCCTAGTAGACCTGAAAGAATAGGGAAGCCAAAGAATATCTTTCCACTCCCTTCCTGATCCTTGGATCCAATTTGGCACCCAGGCCCAAAGCCCTACACCAGACTCCAACACTAGCCCACATCCCCTGCTCACCTTCTCTCTCATCCTTGAACCCCACCAAGCCCTGAAGGGGACAGGAAGGAAGATGGCAGGTAGCAGGGAACAGAGACTAGAAGAAGGGGTGGAATTTGGCAGCAGGTAGAAGGGATTTTGTCTGCACCTCTGGCCCTCTTGACCCACCAATAACTGAGTGAGGTTCTATATGTTCAGATCACAAATGTCGTAGAATATAACGTGAAAACACTTGTAGCATTCTTTACTTATCTGCAACCGCCTTGTTACATCCCTAAATACGTAAATTCAAAATTCCCATGTTTACCATATTTTAGAAATGCAAATGCCATAACACAGAAAGAAAGGATAAGGTATCCCTGCTGGCAGTTACAAGCATTCATAAGCCGAGGCAGTAAGCATGGTGCTTAAGGACAAAGACTTTAGAGCCAGACTGCCTAGGTTTAAATCCTAATTCTGACCACTTGCTAAATGAGTAACCTGTTACTTGACCAGATTATAATAGTTTTCTCATCTGCAAACTGAAAATGATAGCACTCTCTTAAAGGCTTATAAAATTTAAGTAAGTTAATGTGAATATAAATGCTTATAACAATGTTTAATACATAGTTAGCTCTATGTAAGAATTTGTCCTCTTTAATATTATTATACCATGCCCTCTTTCTGGTGTCGTTTCTACATTAAAATGGCCCCATCACCAATCAGATTTGTAGTCAGCAGGTGCCATTCATACTTACACTACCATGTTTAACTATAACTCCTAGCAAACACCCCTCCGCAATAGTGTTAAAAAGCAAAATGCTTATTTTTTCCTCTTTCCCAGGCCCAACACAGAGATACTTTCATTGAAGAACGCTATGGAAAATACAACATCAGTGATCCTTTAATGGCTCTACAGAGAGACTTCGAGACACTGAAGGAGAAGAATGATGGCGAAAAGCAGCCAGTCTGCACAAACCCACTCTCTGTCCTTAAGGTGGTGATGAAGCAGTGTAAGAGCATGCAGGAGCGCATGCTGTCGCAGCTGGCTGCCGCTGAGAGCAGGCACCGCAAAGTACGTTCACCCGCCTGCCTCGTGCCACATAAACTCTCATGATAAATGATGCCTGATCCTGTCTTGTCAGCTGCCGGTTCCCACAGCAATCCAACTGGGAGGTCTCCCAGGTGTCAGAAGCCCCTCAGCCTATCCAGGAGCCAAGAGCTCAGAGAGAAAACACAAGTTACTCGACATGTTAAATTTAGGGACTATGCCAGACACATTATTTAAGACGGCATTCCTTCCTGATAGGACCCTCCAAAACACTTGCTCTGTTTTTTCAGCTCTTGATCTTCCAAACTTTGGCAACAAATTGGGGTTTGACCAAGCTTGTGGCTGAACAGAGCGTTCCCTATTTGCTTACTTAAGTGATAAATAGCAAGATTAACGGGTATTTGGGGAATGCTGTATGAGAGAGAGAGAGAATTTACCTGATTATAAACATGCAAGCCAATGGATTGTTTTTATATATTTCTAGTTTCTGTTTTTGTTTTTTTTAAAGATTTTATTTGTTTATTTGACAGAGAGAGACACAGCGAGAGAGGGAACACAAGCAAGGGGAGCGGGAGTGTGAGAAGCAGGCTTCCCGCCGAGCAGGGAGCCCGATGCGGGGCTCCATCCCGGGACCCTGGGACCGTGACCTGAGCCGAAGGCAGACGCTTAACGATTGAGCCACCCAGGCGCCCCTATATATCTCTAGTTTTGAGATTCATTGCTTTTTAGTTCTAAAACGGTAAACAGTCCCCAGGATTGTTTACCTTAAAGCTGTTCTACCCTATTAGGAAAGTGTGTGTGTGCGCGCACGCGCGCGCTTCGCTCCAGATCTTACAGCCCCTAGTTAGGCAAACCTGTGCTTTCCTCTACCTCATCTCATTGGAATTCTAGAGCTTGTGATTTTATTCCCCGACCTGATTTACCACTCAGATTTCGCCTGTAAAAGATGCTTGGCTAGAATCTACATTTTCTAAAACTATTGGTTTAGATTTATACCAGCAAGAGAGACATCAACACATTTAAGTAGGAAGCATTTTATTCTGAAAAATTGGGTCAGCAGCTGCAAATTGATGTACTTTAGTTTACTTTTATGATTACCTACGTTAGAGAGCCAGCTCCTTAAAATGCACCTGACAAATTGCTTAGGCATAGGTCTTGACCATGATTTTTCTTACTCTTTCCAGTGTCCAAATGAAAGGCCAGGGTGGAGATTTTTTTTATTTTTTAATATTTCACTTATTTATTTGACAGAGAGAGAGAGAGAGAGACACAGTGAAAGAAGGAACACAAGCAGGGGGAGTGGGAGAGGGAGAAGCAGGCTTCCTGCAGAGCAGGGAGCCCGATATGGGGCTCCATCCCAGGACCCTGGGACCATGACCTGAGCCAAAGGCAGACGCTTAACGACTGAGCCACCCAGGCACCCCTGGGGTGGAGATTCTTAACCATGGATGGGCCTCAGATGTTCCATGATCCCCCCAAAAATATACAGAATGCCAAAAGTCCATACATTTTTATAGAATGTGAATTTTTTCCCACATCTTTAATTGAATTCTCAGAGTTGTCCAAGATCCAGCAGAGTTTAACCTCTGGTCTAGAATGAACTAATCTAAATACATTTATGCCCAGTTTAAAACGTGTCGGTGGGTCTGAGTTAGTTGCCTAAATTTGGGGGCCTTTTATGTAATCCTCTAAGAAAGTCTTCACAGCGTGCTTGTTTGATAGGCCTTTTCCCCCCTTCCTCCATGAAGCAGCTGAGTTGCCCTGAAGGGTTGGCTGGCTGTCATGCCCATGAAAGGTGTAGTGATGGGATGATTTGTGGCTCTAGGTGATTAGGGAGAGGAAGAAGTTAAAAATAATTCAAAATTCTTTAATACTATATTTCAATGTAAAGTTCTTTGAGTGTTAAATATTTTTAAACCAACTGCCTGTTTGTAAGTGTTTTATCAAAGTAAAACACTGACTTTGTTACAAATCTAACAGTACCTAGAGGCTTATAATTAGGGTGCTTATTGTCCCAGTTTGCCCAAGAGAGTCCCAGTTGATGTCTGTCGCCTCAGCATAGTCATTAAGAATACCCCCTTTGACTCTCAGAAGTGTTGTGGTTTGAACTGTAAATTACATGCTTACCCTGCTTATTATGTAACAAAGAGTTCCCTAGTCCACCTTTCCCCATTCCCTCTTCTCCTCCATATTCAGAGACAGCCATTTTCTCCTTTTGACCATTTATTTTGGTAGCTAAATTCCATATTTCTAAATGGTATACTCTCCCCCCCTTATCAATTCTTGACACTTATATTAATGCTTCCTCTCATTATAGATACGGATTTATCTTACAGCCTGCCTCCCATTCCACCCTGCCACCTTCCCAAAACAGACACAGCGCCCTTTGCTCACCCCCATTCTCTGGTATTCCCAAATCCTGAGCCTGCCACATTCTCTTTCTTCTGAGGATAAATATCTGCCTTGTGCCTGGGCAGTAGATGCCTAACATTCTATGTACAGGAATCAGGTTGAGGGGACAAATACCTTCTGGAAAATACAGATTTTGAGCCAGTGCCCTTGTTTCCTGCCCCACATCTCACCTCCCCTCTGCAGCACGGGCCGCCTCCAGGTTCCAGACCTCTTTGGGGCCCTGCAGGGCAAAACAGCTTCCTCTCCCATACCAAAGTAGCTACCACCCTCCTGCCTCCTGCCTCCTGCCCTCTTCAAATGTTATTTACATTTCTTGTCTGCTACAATCTCTGTCTTTGAGGGTTTTTATCTTTTCATTCCATTTCTGTAATTTTAGAGGGCTTTCCAAAAGGAGAGGAGATGATGGACCACCATTAGCTAAAATTGTTTTTCTATTAAATTGAAAAGTTAGGATTTTGGGGTTTTGGTTTTGTTTTTTTTTAGGATTTTATTAAGTAATCTCTACACCCGACATGGAGCTCAAACTCACAACCCCGACATCAAGTCGCATGCTCTAATAACTGAGCCAGCCAGGCGCCCCAAGTTAGGCTTTTTTTTTTTTTTTTTAAACCAAAAGGAAGAACACCAAGATGTTTTCATTTTTGTTAAATGAAAACATTTTGGGCTTCATGACCCAGAAATTTTTCTCTCTCCATTCAAGAAAACCGTTAGTGAAGAGAAACACTGAGAGATGGGAGGATAGTGCTATGCCCTAGATGTCTGGGCCAAGGCACCTGGGAAGCAGGAACAGAAGCTGCTAAGAAATCCCTGGCCTTTCAGAATCTTGTGCAGTTATAGGTGGGATTATGTGGGAAATGTCCCTTTATATGTGTACAGCATTCACCTTCAAACTGGGCTTAATCCTTTGGTGCCAGGATAAGTGGAATGGGGTAGGCAGATTAATTAAAAGGCCTTCTGAAAAATCTCCACATAGGATCCCAAGCGTTGAGGCTTTTTATGTGCAGGCTGAGCTCAAGAGTCTCTCCACCTCTCAGCTAACTATATACAAAATGCATATTACTAACTAAGCAGGGCATAGTGATTTGAGCTTGAGGAGAGGATCTCAGCTTTCAGCTCTCTTGCGGTCCTGTCTTGCTTCATCCCCTACCCCCATCCCCTAGTCTGAGCAGACTGCCTGCAGTTGCTGATCTATTAATTCTCGGAAACCTTCTCAACCCCTAGAGCTCTTTAGTTGCTCTCTTCTATTTACTTGCCATTTTGTGCATCCTGAAATAAAGCATAGATCTTACTGTTTTCTAGCACATAGCTCGCATATCTTTCACCCTACTAGATAAAGTGATCCTTGATGGCCCTGACTGGGATGGATGGATTGATCTCTGGAACTATCTTAGGTGCTTAGATAGGTGCTTAGTATTTAATTGTGTTGTATTATAAGTGTGTTTTCTTGACATTTGGAATTTTTGTTTCTTTAATTCTTTTAAAGGTGATCCTAGACCTTGAGGAAGAAAGGCAGAGGCATGCGCAGGACACAGCTGAAGGAGATGATGTCACCTACATGCTGGAGAAAGAGAGAGAGCGGCTGACTCAGCAGGTGGTGACGGTGGAGGGGCTCACAGCACCATGCGGCTAGAATAGTGTTTCTCAAAGATTGTTCTGCAGGGTGTAAATTAGTGTTGCTCCGAAACAAAGGGCTTTGTGGTCAAATAAATCTGGGAAATACTGGATTAAACAAAGTTAAATAGGTTTCTAATTTCTTAGACCCTTGAGTACAGAAAAGCACATTGTGAGTCTCAAGAACAAGATGGTTTCTGAGTTCAGCAAATCTACGTCTTCACAGAATCTTTTTTTCTTAAGATTTTTTATTGATTTATTTGAGAGAGACAGAGATAGCGAGAGAGAGCAGGAGCGGGGAGAGGAAGGAGAAGCAGGCTTGCCACCAAGCAGGGAGCCCAACACGGGGCTCGATCCCAGGACCCTGGGATCATGACCTGACCCAAAGGTAGATGCCCAACAGACTGAGCCACCCAGGTACCCCACATAGAATCTTTTTGACAGAGCTCACTCACTGTGGTACTGTCATTCCGTAGAACATACTTTGGGAACACTAGCTTCGAACTCTCAAGCATTTTGACTTAGGAATCCAGTAACAAATACATATGACATCACAACCCAGTGTATAGACATACATAAACACACGCCTGCAACGAAAATCTCGTGAAATTATATATAACCCTTACTGCTTACAGTAACCATTCATTTTTTAAAACTTTAATCGTGGCCCATGAGACTGGTTTCCTCATCCATTAATGAGTTTGAAAAACGTTCACTGGGCGCCTGGGTGGCTCAGTTGGTTGGGCGAGTGCCTTCGGCTCAGGTCATGATCCCGGAGTGCCGGGATCGAGTCCCGCGTCGGGCTCCCTGCTCAGCGGGGAGCCTGCTTCTCCCTCTGACCCTCGCCCCTCTCATGTACTCTCTCTCTCTCATTCTCACTCTCTCAAATAAATAGATCTTTAAAAAAAAAAAAAAATTCACTAAGAGGGTTCCATCAACCCTTTCCCTCTTGCTCAGAGTTTCTGTGCCTTAAATAGGGTGGAAATAATAATTAAAATAGACTGCATTTGTGTAAAAAGCACAGTTTATTTATGTATTTATTTTTAATTTAAATTCAATTAACATATATTATTAGTTTCAGAGGTAGAGGTCAGTGATTCGTCAGTCTTCTATAACACCCAGCGCTCATTACATCACGTGCCCCCCACCCCCTCCAGCAACCTTCAGTTTGTTTCCTATATGGTTGAGTCTCTTATGGTTTGTCTCCCTCTCTGGTTTCGTCTTGTGTTATTTTTTTTTCCTCAAAAGTACAGTTTAAATGCAACTATTTGTTTGTTTTTAAGACCAGAAAGAATGATCACTGAAACTTGAAAAGTTTTGTTTTCTTAAGAATACACTTAGGATGATGAGCCCTATGTTGTACCCCTGAAACTGACAGAACACTACGTTAACTATCCTGGAGTTAAAATGAATAAGTTAATAGTTTTGTTTTCATCCGCATTCATCATGAAACCCGATGTGTGCGGCTTTCCGTTATCAGTCGTGAGCGGTTCTGATCTGACCCCTCTGCAGACCTGCAACACGCATTCCCACCGCTAACAACGTAAGAACTAGAAGTGCCTCCGAAATCAGCAGAGAAAGCTTAAACCCTAGTGTGCACATTCGGGAGGTAGGGGCTCCGATGCGTCAGAGGTACCGGAGCTAAGCTGGTGGCGTGCGGGGCATCCGGGCGCCCGACGAGAGCCAGCCGGGATGTTTTGCAGCCGCTCTCTTTGTTTGTCTTATCCTAATCAGGCTGTCCGGTGGCATTCTTTTCCAGCTGGAATTTGAGAAGTCCCAGGTGAAGAAGTTTGAGAAAGAGCAGAAGAAGCTGTCGAGTCAGCTGGAGGAGGAGCGCTGCCGTCACAAGCAGCTGTCGTCCATGCTGGCGCTCGAGTGCAGGAAAGCCACCGGCAAGGCGGCCGAGGAGGGGCAGAAGGCCGGCGAGCTGAGCCTGAAGCTGGAGAAGGAGAAGAGCCGCGCGAGTAAGCTGGAGGAGGAACTGGCGGCCGAGAGGAGGCGGGGCTTGCAGACGGAGGCCCAGGTGGAGAAGCAGCTGTCCGAGTTCGACATCGAGCGAGAACAACTGAGGGCAAAACTGAACCGGGAAGAGAACCGGACCAAAACCCTGAAAGAAGAGATGGAAAGTCTGAAGAAGATAGTGAAGGCTCTGGAGGCTTCTCACCTGCACAGTAGCCCTCCTGAGCAAGCGAGGAGACCGGTGACCGTGTCGAAAGGCACGGTGACTGAGCCTCCCGTGCTGGTGTCTGTGTTCTGCCAAACGGAGAGAAGCCAGGGCAGCAGCGCAGCCAAGGTGACCGCCGCCGCCGGGCCGCCTGGTCCCGCCACTCCTACTTACTCGTGCGCAAAAACCAACGGCCATTTGGAGCCAGAGGTACAGACCGCCAAGGAGCTGGTGGTAGGCAGCAGCGGGGAAAACCAAGTGCCTCCACGAGAGAGGCCCGTGGGGTCGGCCCAAGAGAAAGCAGTGGAGAACGGCGGGTGTCCTGTGGGAATGGAGACTCCTGGCCCAGCACCTGCTCACCTCCCGTCCAGTGGGGGCTCCCTGTCTCCCAGCAGCACGGCCTCCTCCTCCCTCACATCCTCTCCTTGCTCCTCCCCAGTGCTAACTAAGCGCCTGCTGGGGTCCTCAGCCAGCAGCCCCGGCTACCAGTCATCCTACCAAGTAGGGATCAACCAGCGGTTCCAGGCGGCTCGGCACAAATTTCAGTCCCAGGCGGATCAGGACCAGCAGGCTAGTGGTGTGCAGAGCCCCCCATCCAGGGACCTGTCACCCACCCTCATAGACAACTCTGCCGCCAAGCAGCTGGCCCGCAACACCGTCACTCAGGTGCTCTCCAGATTCACTAGCCAGCAAGGGCCGATCAAACCTGTCTCTCCCAACAGCTCTCCTTTCGGCACAGACTATCGGAATCTGGCCAACACTGCCAGCCCGAGAGGCGACGCCAGCCATTCCCCCACTCCAGGGAAAGTGTCCAGTCCGCTGAGCCCTCTGTCTCCAGGGATCAAGTCCCCCACCATCCCCAGGGCTGAGAGGGGAAACCCTCCACCCATCCCGCCCAAAAAACCTGGCCTCACCCCTTCTCCATCCACCACCACTCCACTGACCAAAACTCATTCCCAGGCCTCCTCTTTGGCCACCACGGAAGACCTAGCCGTCAGCTGCTCTTCCACGGTTGTCGTGGCTAACGGCAAGGACGTGGAGATACTCCTGCCTACCAGCAGCTAGTCCCTCGCAGGAGTCTCCACGGCTGACATTCCACCAGATTTCGTCCAAGAGCTCAGAGTCCAACTGTTGAGTCAGATCATGTTATTTATTTTGACAGTAGCTGAAACCATCTGTAGAGTCCATTTAGTGTATTTCGCCTTTTTGTATTTTTTTTTAAGTAGAAACTGAGTCGTTTGGATTTTTATGCCTCACACCTTTGTACTAAAGCTAGAAGGGCACCTCAAAGATGTCTCAAGCTCGGCAGTCACCATCTCGTTGTGATGGAGAAAGCTAACTGAGGACCAGGTGGTGATTTGCTATTTTGGGACTGGGATTGCTCAACACTCATTGTGAATTATGCAGAAGTGGTTCGTGCAGATTGTTATTCCAGATGAACATGTCTCAAAAGTGCCTGAAATAAGACTGCCACGCGAATGTGATTCTGCAGCGAAAACACAAAATGGATCATCTAATTGCAGAAAATGAGATCCTCCGTGAATCCTGAATGTTAAAAAACAACACTGCTTTTAAACCTCTTTTACTGTTTTTAATATAAGCTTTGGGTTCAGAAACAAGGCTGCGTCAGGAGAAGGGGAATCCGGAAGGTGGGTGTGACCTCGCCACCGAGCTGAGCTTTATAGAGCCCTTGAGAAGCCCTCCCGGGCAGGAGGCAGTGGGGGTGCTGATTTTCTCGTACTTCTGAAAAATTAAGTCACTCCCAGGTTCCCGCAGCAGTCCTTGAATAGAATGAAATCACATCTCCATTCAAAAAATGTCTTCAGGCATCTACTGTTGTATAAGGAACTTCTGATTCCAATTGCTATTACTTGAATAGGAAATGGTTACTCGTTCTGTATAAAAAGTTTTGCAACAGGATGAGATCTTTATTATGTAATCAAAAAGCAATAACTTAAAGTTCATTGTCTCTGTAATATTATAAGTCAGAATTATACAGGTTTTACCAAATTGTTACACTTAACCCTCGGAGCTGCCAGCACTTGGTGTATCTGTGCAACCAAATTAACTTTTCCCTAAATGGAAGTATACATAGATCTGTATAGATACACAGCCTTTTGTGCGTCTGACATACACACACTTAAACACATAAATATTAGTGTGATTGTATCTTTGGAGTTTGCAATAGAGCATAAAGGGCGAGTAGAAATGCACATTAAGATTACCTAACAGAGCAACTCAGTGTGGCTGGGACCCAGTCGGTCAAAGGAGGAATCTTGTCCATGGGGGGGGACGGGGGGGGGGCGGAAATTCCAGATGAAGTCAGGCCGTCAGCGTCCTAAAATGCCAGAGCCAAAGACTGCAGTGTCACAAAACTCAACTGGCCAACTAAATGACTGAAACAGGTCACTCCATCAAGTGCTGTAAGTCAGCTGGGATGGGGGAAGCCGTAGCAAACTCAAGTGCCCGAGCCCCCTCTGATAGGCAAGGGCCCCTGCTGTTCAGCCCCAGCTGCTTGTCGCCATGCAGTGTTGCTAGACCAGGTTACCAGCTCCTCAAATTTTTGTGAAACCCAAATTTTCATAGAAACATTCTCACTTTTAAATATCAAGACAGACTCAAAAACAATTTGAAACTGCTGGTTAAACACTTCTGCAGCTGGGTCTAGCTCACACGCTGCCAAGTTGCAACGTCTTTCATTTTAGAAACTTCTGTCATTTCCATCATTGTGAGTTTGAGGACAGACGCCTCCCTCTTTCCAACATGTAGGCTAGTACAGAGGTCATAGGATATAAGGAAGATCCCCGTCCTCCAAATAAGACCCCGCAACCCAGCTCAGACAAGGCAGTTCTAGGACTTCGTGTCCACAGGGATGGAGAGGCCTTAGTGTCCTCTCATACATTCTCCCGAGCCAACATCTACCCAACAGTCCTGTCCTTCTGCTGTAATTTAAATCTATTTCCTCTTAATCCAGTATGAATTGATGGGGGACGGGCCAGTGATGGAAATCAATGTATAAATCACAATTGGTGTCTCCAGGGCTTAGGGTTTGATTAAGGCCAATACATCCAAAATTAAAATACTCTTCATACCCCAGGATGTTTACCAAATGGTGAACGGGGTATCTTATAAACTGCCCAAAGCAATCATGCATTAAACTTCATTCCCACGCACGGCCAAGTGAAGTGATAAAATAGCTGACCTTCCTAAACAGGAGAGGGGCTACAGTCCCAGAGTGTTATTACCTCTCTTGCTTTAAATGGTAATCTTAAAATTTGCATTGTGCTCTTCCCCTTGTTTCAGCATAGATATATATAGAGAGAGAGATACTATAAGGATGTTTATTTCTTAGGAAGTGCACTGAATAATGTATTTCTTTTACAGTGTAATATGGGGGTGGGGAAATGCAAAAGAAATGCGTATTTTTGCTAGTTGCCTATCTTCTAAGATAAATAAGCACAATACTGCAATGGATCCAATAATCCAGCTAGGTATTATAGATTGGTATTTAAGTTTGCTGTAGATCGTGTGTGTGTGCTAAGTAAAAGTTCCATGATTCACAATTTTGGTACTAACCCATGTTGTGGACGCTAGATTGCTACTCACCAGATGCCGATGGATGCGCAACGCATACCACAAGCATTAACTAGTCATTCTCATTTGTAAAGCCAAATGTACCATGCAGAAGTCTTCATCCATTTTTATAGCAGACTACATTAAAACAAGTTAAATCATACTGTCTGGGGAAAATCTAATCTTGTTTGTACAAAGTGAAGGATGTTGCACAACCGAGCCTGTTTTGTCTGGGAAGGAGCAGGTGTCGAGGAAGTACGCACGCCTGTGGCTTTCGAAAACCAAGTGAAGTCAGTGACCTGTCCAGGTTAGACTCCAAAAGGAGCTGGGCTGTTGGTCTTCTTGAGAACCCTAGAGCTGGAAGAAGCCTTTGCGGTGATCCAGTCTATAATTTTTAAGCCCTGGAGGGGTTTAAAGGTGTTCTGGGCCTTTTGAGAATCTAAGAAACACTAGACTCCATCCTCAGAAAAATGGATATACTAATAGGCAGAATGTGGTTGATGGCTTCCCAGGATCCAAAGACCCTGAAGCCATCCATGATTCATGTACTCGAGCTGAAGAATGCCTGATCTTGTCCTGCCCTCGCATTCTACAAGCGACTAATGTATCCCTTGTCTCCTAGTCCAGTGGTGAGGTGCTGCACTGTGAGCCAGTGCAAGCTGTAGGCAGACAGAAGCACCTGAGAAATCCTTTGACGTGCAAAAGATGTGGAGACAGTGGGGATGTTTACATATATTAAGTTTCCACCATTTAAGCCCATTAATGACCATTTCAGCAAACACCGGGTATATCTGTTTTCCGGAACAGCCTCACTGTCAGCAGTGCAGCCTTGTCTTCACAGTGCGGCTCCCCCGTGCCTGGCGTGGGGTCTCCCCCTCTCCCCTCTCTGCGCCCAGAGCACCCCTCCCTCCCACGGACAGTCCTGCAGGTCTGTTTGGCTCCAGACCACGTCTCCGCCCTTCCTACCCTCTTGGATGTGGCCTCTTTACATTTAGTTGTGGAGAATGCTCCACCAGTCTTTGGGTCGTTTTCTGAGTTATTTATCCTGATGTGGGTGTTATCTAGGTATATCTGCGGGACACGTGAGCCTAGGATCCTCCTGCTCCACCATCTTCCCCGGAAGGAGCCTTGTCAATTAATTTATATATATATATATAATTAATTTATAAAGTGCTCTTCTGATGCTTGGTCCTTCAAACAACTTCAAATGTCTTGAAACGCTGGCTTCAAAATTGTATCTGTTCTCATGATCATGAGTCCAAAGTAGGCAATGAGCACTGTTCCACGGGAGTCATTTGTAAAACCAGACGAGAAAACTTGAGAGCACCCATCTGCTAGTGTTATCAATGGCCAATTCATTTGTAAAAGCAGAGGAGGAGAAAGGAGACCGGGGTAGTGGTTCTCAAACTTTACTGTAACCTGAGAAGCCTTCTAAAATAAGGACTCCTGAGAATTGGGCCTAGGGGCTGGCTGATGCAGGTGGCCTGAGGCTCCCATTTTGAGAAACAGCGCCTCACAGCCCTTAACCTGTTCTTTCACAAGAACTTGGTCTTTGCCTCTGACCTGCGGAGATGTCTTAAACTCTTGAATCTGGTTTGCCGGAACGTCAATGACATTCAGAGCCAAGAGTGCTTACTTGGGTCCAAGCACCATATTATGTCCCCTGTGCAGATGAGATTGCTGAGGGCCAGAGGTTCGCCTTGTACAAGGGCCCTTGGTAAGTGCCAGCCTGGATTGAAGTCCCCAGGGCTTCCCACTTTCCACTACTAGTGTTTCCTGGGTTCTCCTGAGGTGCCCGTTGGCCGTGCCCAGGCCCCAGCCCTAGGGAGTCTGATTCCGTAGCCCAAGGTGAGGCTCTAGGTGAGTACCTGGGCTGATTCTTAGGATGGACCAGGTGTGAACCCTCCAGGACACCACATTGCTCCTTCCACTCGCCCTAACAACCCCCACCCCCAGGAGTGTATTCTCAGACCTAACCAATGCCAGGAGACCTTTATCAGGTCAGATAAGTTGAACAAAAACAGGGGCGTCTGGGTGGCTCAGTCCATTGGGCCTCCGACTCTTGATTTTGGCTTGGGTCAAGATCTCAGGATCTTGAGATCAAGCCTCATGTAGGGTTCTGAGCTGGGCGTGGAACCTGCTTGAGATTCTCTCTCTCCTCTCCCTCTGTCTCTCCCTATGGTAGCACACAGAGCTCTTGGTGGGCAGGAAAAAATTACTAGGAAAGAAGCAAATGTCTTTTCTCCTCTTTCCAAAGCATTCTTTACCTGGGGTTCTGCAGTATCTCCCTGTGTTTGCATTATGTCTCAATTGGCTTGTCCTCGTCTTCGGATGTGGTCAGAGAGGCACTAGTCCCCAAGAACGCAGTGCTGTTTCATGTGCTGTGCCTCCTGCAAGGGCTTGGGGCTGGTGGAAGGAGCTCCCAGGGGCACAGCACTCTGCAAAACATTCCCCCAGTAACTTGTAGGGAAGACGTAGGAAAAGGCAGATAGAGAAAGGACCGTCTTGCAAAAATACTGCATTCCCCATAAGCGTTCCCTCCTACCCTCAAAACCTCTATCAGCAAAAGAGAAAAATGAACATCAAGCTTTGGGAAGCGTCAAACGAGTCCGACTTCTGGGACACCTGCGAGTGACTTACTGCCTTGGAGGGATATAAAAGCAGCTTCGCCGTTAGAGTGGGGCACACGGGGGGTATTGTGTAGCTCTCCACGCCACTGTGGTTGCCTCCGCGAAATTACTGGGAAGTGTTGCAACAAGATTGGCCTTATCCCGGGGGAGTCAGTCACCTATTTAATTCGACAAGAGTCCAACAGACTAACCACATGGTAGACACTCAGATCCCATCAGAAATGGATTTAGGGGCGCCTGGGGGGCTCAGTCAGTTTGGCATCTGCCTTTGGCTCAGGTCAGGATCTCAGGGTCCTGGGATCGAGCCCCGCATTGTGGGGGGGCTCCCTGCTCAGTGGTGAGTCTGCTTCTCCCTCTCTCCCTCTGCACCTCCCTCCACTCATGCTCTCTCCCTCTCTCTCTGTCTCTCAAATAAATAAAATCTTAAGAAAAAGAAACGAAGGATTTATTTCCCTAGCTGCCAGAAGTGCTGACAGTAAACAGCCCTCGGCTATACGCCCCTTCTAGGAACTGCCTGAACTGAAATTAACTTGACCAAGGTCACCTCTCCTTCAAGGGGCAGCTCATGTCCAAAGACTGATTGGTGTGCCATATAAAGACCTGGCCCCGGGGCGCCTGGGCGGCTCAGTCCACTAGGCGGCTGCCTTCCGCTCAGGTCATGATCTCAGGGTCCTGGGATCGAGTCCCGCATCCTGCTCTCTGCTTGGCGGGAAGCCTGCTTCTCCCTCTCCCTCTGTTCCTCAACCCCCACCCCCGGCTCCTGCTCTCTCTCTCTCTCTCTCTCTCTCTCTCTCTCAAATAGATAAATAAAATTAAAAGACAAAAACCTGGCCTCCTGTCCCAAATCAAGAGAACACTGAAGGGTCATTCCCTGCTTTAAAACCCCTGTAGGGTTGGCTGAGCCGTCTGTTGAGAGACTCGCACAGCTCAGCCTTCCCTCCCTTTTTCCTCCCCTCCGTCCATTCCTGTGGATGCCAGGGGTACCCCCCCTGGTAAGCCTCTCGCTCCCCAATCTCCGTCTCACACTCTCCTCTGTTCCTTCGGGCCGTGACTAAGGCCTCTCCAGGAGGGCAGGCACATTTTCGGAGTATTTATTTGGCGCCCTTCCATGTTACTTCCTTTAAGCAACACGGCTCCTCAGGGAGCAGTGATTCTTTCTTGCCCCCTGAGGTAATCAGGGCCGCCTGAGGCCCGGTGAGTTGCCAGGGGTCCCACAGCAGAGCAGGGCTGAGAGCTGGTGACAGGGCTCGGATTCAAACCGGCCCCCGTTCGGCCTTCAAGTCCACTCCCCTCCCCCCGGCCACACGACAGTCAAAACGGTAATAATACATTTGGGGAGTTAAGAGTAGTCGCTTACTGTCAGTCATACCCCCAAGTACGAATCCCCTAGGTAGCGGGCCCGCGTGGAGCCTCTGAGCAGGAACAGGGCCCCGAAGGCCTGAGGGTTTCGGTGAAGAAGGAGAAAGACGACTTGCCGCCCCACGTGGAAGTCCTCAAATGTCAGAGCTAGCAGAAAGCTCAGATACCCGACATGGCCCCTTCCCACCCCTGGATTCTAGCTCTGACCCGTTCCAGGTTAGGAGAACGAGGCCCCGCAAGGTCAGGCGACTTGCCCAAGTTGACGGGCCTCGTGAATGGCAGCGCCCAGGCTGTCTTCTCAGCCCCCACTGACCGCTCCTCCCAGAGCTGACCCGGAACCAAGAATTCCTCCCCGGCCCGGCGGCTGCCGCCGGCACGCCTTCCTCCCCTCACCCCGCTTCTCTACAACGGCTGGGCTTTGATCCCGTTCACCTGGGCTGCCCCGCGTTCCCAGCCTCATCCTCTGCCCACTGGCCTCGGGCTGCCTGCCATACTTGTTGCCACAAAAATCCTGTCCTGTCCCTGGACCGGTTTGACAGCTGAGGTGAGGCCGGGCGTGGGGAGGCCGGGAGAGCTTCTGTCCCCGGGCTGTGCTACCGTCTGTCTAGCATCAGCTCTGGGAAGCTCTTACTCATGAGGCCTGCCTTGCTCCGCGGGTGTGGACAAGAAGCCGCGGAAGCCTCGAGCATCTCTGTCCCCCGCGCCTGCGAGTCTGACCTGCCCGTGGAGGCGGGGGCAGCTGAATGCTTAGAGAGAGAGACCCTCCTCCTCCGGTCCTCCTTCCCCACCTGAACTCCGAACACAAAGCTCTCCCAGGAGGGGCCTTTGGCATTCCCAAAACACTTGCCCATCTCCCTTCTGTGCGGCACCCACTCTCCCGCTCCCCGGGGGCACCCAGCCCAAAGCAGAGCCTTCCAGGACGCATGGGGCCTCAGAGCAGACGGGGTGTCCTCAGGGTGGTAGGGTGGTTTAGAGCGGTGACCACAGCACACAGGCCCCTTCTTCAGCCCTAGCGTGTTTTCCTTCCCCTGTGTCTTGGTGAGTCAGCACCACGGGGCCACACACAAGGCTCCTATTCAGGGCTCATTTTCCTTCTGCTCTCGCTCAGATCTTGGCATCTCCCTCCCTCCCTCTCTCTTTCTCTATATGGGCCTTATTCTCACCATGGGAAAGCTATGCTCCCTGCCTTGTGCCTTCCCCTCTCCCCAGTACCACGGCGCACTGCCCCCTCTCCCCCAGCCACATGCGCCCACATTCCTCATCCTCACCTTCTGGGTGTTCGCAGGCCCAGCTGGACACAAACGTAAAAGCGGTAGAACAAAACAGAAACGTCAAACTGTTAAATCCTCCATTGCATATTTTCAACAGTTGTTTGTTGCTGCTGGCTCTGTGCAGGCCCTGAGCTGTGTTAATTACACACAGACACACAGACACACACACACACACACACACAGACACACACACACACACACACACACACACACACACACACACGCTGGGCATGTCGGCCATCTAGTCACCCCGTGTTTATTAAGAACCGACTCCGCGTCAAGCCTCATGCTAAGGGCTGGAATTTACACTCTGTCGGGAGAACAAGTCTCGCACATGTGATACCTCGGGCCAGCGCTGGGATGGACGCAGCAGGTGCCCCCCAGTGGGTGACGGGGCCGGACGTGCCTAAGAAGTTCAGCAGAGCCGGGAAATCTCTGGGTCGAAGGCACCGGATTTAAATACACCGAAGGACGCAGGATGCGGGTTTAGGATGACAGGGGCGTGTGTACGCGGTACGTAGCACGGAGAACACGGTGATGCAAAAGCTAGTTCAGAACAAGGGCTCGGTCATTCCCTGTGTAGCCTTGGGCAACGCACTGAAAATGAAGCTCCGCCGGCCTCCCACTGACGGTTTTGCGAGAATTCGGTGCAATGACGCGGGCAAGCGCCTGGCCCCCGGTGAGCACCCGGCGGAGGCCTCACCGCCTTGGCGGGGAGAGGCGGCGGGTGAAAGGGCGCCCCCCGGGCGGCGCGTCTGGCCGGGAAATTGGGTGGCTCCCCCGCGGGGCGGCTCCGGGCCGCCGGCAGCCCCGCCCTCGGTCGGAAAGCTGGGCCGCTGGCGCCCCCTGGCGTTTGAGTCGCTGTGCTTCTCCAGGCAAGGACAGGGTCTTGCGGTCGGGAAGAGCCGCGGGCGCGAGCAGTGGGGCGTCCCTGCGGGGGGCCCGCGCTCAGCCGCCTCCCCGATGGGGAAGGCCTCAGCCCCCGGCCGCAGTCCCCGCGTGCGTCACAGGTGGAAGGCCGAACTAGCGAGAGGGGAGAGAATAACGGCAGCCGCCTCGCAGGACGCTTGGGAGCCTTAACTGAGCTGATCCAAGACCCTGCGCAGACTCGGTAGGGCACGCGTACACCCTGGGCAAGCGATAGCTGGTAGCGTCTGTAGCTCCGAGAACACTGACCCGTGATACTGTAAGAAAAACAGGAAGAAGCCGTGGCAGCACAATGAATTCCCGGGGGAGTCAGCAATGGTCACACAGAGGCAGTGACACATGTCCCGGTCTCCAAGGAGGGGGAGATGCTCTCAAACGAAGAAGGGGATGAAGGGCGTTCCAAGTTAAGGAGAACAACGTTTGCAAAGCACTGAGTTGCCCGTGGGCATGGTGAGAAGCCTGGGGTGGAAGTGTGGATCTGCAGAAGAAAATAGGAAGAGGAAAGGGGAGGGTCTGCCCAGGGAAAGAATTTGGACTCTATCTGGTGAACCAAGGGGAGCCTGAACTGAGGCACCATGAGGAGAAACAGTTATACCATGAAGCTAATTAAGTTTAAGCTTCAAGGACCATCACTGATATGGCCCCTTCCCAACCCTGAAGAGCCCAAGGAATGTGTCCACGTGGTCAAATGTTTTTATAAAATTTGCAAAAGTAAGATAACTGCAATCAGTTAAGACTGCTGTCTCTCTGGGCGTCTGGGTGGCTGAGTCGGTTAAGCGTCTGCCTTGGGCTCAGATCATGATCCCAGGGTCCTGGGATGGAGCCCAGCATCTGGCTCCCTGCTCAGCTGTGAGTCTGTTTCTCCCTCTCCTTCTGCCTCCCGCCAACCCAGGCTTGTGCGCGCGCGCGCTCTCTCTCTCTCTCTCTCTCTCTCTGTCAAATAAAATCTTTAAAAAAAAGACTGTTGTCTCTCCTTATTCTGACTTCTCCTACATCATATTTCCCCCCATGTTGGGTGACCTTGGAATGGTGGCCACAAGCATTTTTGGAATTCATCTAAAGGGGACTATTTTTAAGTGAAATACATTTATGTGGTTTGCAGTCACTTCCACGTATAGTTGAGTTTTTGCTAGCCATCCCGGTGTCGGAATGGCTTCCAGGAATGCTCCCATCATCATCATGCTGCCTCACTTCGCACGAGGTGAAGCAGTAGCACCAAAGGTTGTATTGCTGTTGATACATCCTATAGCACCTGGCACTAGAAGGAAAGTGAGAAGTGGAGGGGACAGGTTTTAAATGAATGGAGTCAGAAGCTGGTCTCTAGAAAATTCATCCAGTTATTGGATGTGTCAAATCATAATGGGCAATTAATTTCTCGTCAATGTCTAATCAAAACAAAATTTCTCTCTTGTCAGGAAAATATTTAATAACACAATGCACGCAATTATAAATGCACCATAAATATGAAGATATAATCAAAGAGTATGGGGTCAAAATTTAATTTTAAAGAGTTCTGCTTCTGACCAAAATGGAAAAACAGGGAGTGGCTTTATGCTCCCACCTAAAACAACTAAACACTGAGCAAAATATATTAAACAACAATTTTCAAGACATTGGACTTTAGGCAAAAAAGGACTGAAATGGGAAACCAACAAAGTGGGTCCTATGATGGTAAATAAATAAAATCTTAAAAAAAAAATAAAAAAAGGGGCGCCTGGGTGGCTCAGTTGGTTAAGCAACAGCCTTCAGCTCAGGTCATGATCCTGGAGTCCCGGGATCGAGCCCCGCATCGGGCTCCCTGCTCTGCAGGGAGTCTGCTTCTCCCTCTGACCCTCCTCCCTCTCATGTGCTCTCTCTCTCTCTCTCATTCTCTGTCTCTCAAATAAATAAAATCTTAAAAAAAAAAAAAGTGGGTCCTATGATGGTCCCAGCAGTGAGGGGTAATCAAGGAATGGCCTGGCAATCTCCCTAAGTTGAGATAATGCTGGGAGTGGGGAGGGAGGGGTATTGGAGGACAGCTGCAATGAGAGACATCTCCAGAGATCTTCAGAGGCCCCCTGCTAGAATCTTCAACTGAATACTAATCAAACTAATTTAATACTAATTAAATATGCATGTAAGGAAACCACCCAAAAGGATTAGATGGAACAATACTCAGAGCTCACGTGGGACTAGTAGTTTCTGTTCTCAGCAGCCAGAAAAACAAATCTCATAATAATTCGCAGAATATTGGATAGTGTGCCCAAAAGGTTTTTGTCTCTATGGTGGGCCAAAATTAACCCTAGAGTAGGTGCTACTCTGCTCCCACCTAAGAAAAAAAGTTTAAAAGCAAGCCTCAAGTGCTTGATTCAGCAGCACTTATAGTAAAAGCAAGACTCAAAAGAATCAAACTATTTCCAAAAAACTGTAACCCAGAACAAAGCTTAAGAATTTGTATAGGAAAACAAAAATACGTGCACCTCCAAAGTTAAAAATTGCAATGTCTCGCATTCAGTAAAAAATTGCTAGGCATGCAAAGCAGCAGAAAAATATGGCCTATAATTGGGCACCGGGGTGGCTCAGTGGTTAAGCGTCTGCCTTTGGCTCAGGTCATGATCCCAGGATCCTGGGATCGAGTCCCACATCGGGCTCCCTGCTCGGCAGGAAGCCTGCTTCTCCCTCTCTTACTCCCCCTGCTTGTGTTCCCTCTCTCACTGTGTCTCTCTCTGTCAAATAAATAAATAAAATCTTTTAAAAAAAATATGGCCCATAATTAGGAGACAAATCAATCAATTGAAAATTAGCCAAAAATGACACATTATTAGACAATTATATTAAAACAGCTATGTTAACTGCATTCCATATGCTGAAGGAAATAAGAGAAAGATGGAGTTTGTTAAAGATATGAAAGACAGAAAAGATCCAAATCAAACTTCTAGAGATGAAAACCGCACTATCTGAGATGAAAAAAAAATTGGATGGTATTAACAGCAGATTATACATTATAAAAGAAATGATGTTAAACTTGAAAAAATAGCAATAAAAACCATCCATGGTGAAACATAGAACATTTTAAAAAAAGATTTTTAACAATGAACAGAATACCAATGAGCTTTAAGACAAATTCAAGCGACCTAATATAAGTTTTATAGAGTCTCCAAAGGAAAATATTTGAACTAATGGCCAAATTTTTCCAAATTTGATGAAAATGATAAGCCCACAGACAGAAAAATGTAAATGTGCCCTCAGCACAAGAAACCTAAAGGAAAACACACCAAAAATCAACATAATCAAACTTTTCAAAACTAGCGATAAAGAGAAAACCTTCAAAAAACTGGAGAAGAAAAGCCCATATTATATATAGATGAACTCGAATAAAAATAACAGCAGACTTCTCAAGCATAACAATATAATCCTAAAGAGAGTGGGGCAATAGCTGTAGAGTGCTGAGGAAAAAAAAACTGTCAACCTAGAATTCTATTCCTAGTGACAATTCCTTTCAAAAGTGAAGGCAAAATACTTTTCTTAGACATGCACAAGGCAAAAGAGTTCGTCACTGTCAGACTTGCGGTACAAGAAATATTAAAGAGAGTGCTTCAGGCAAAAGGAGAATGATACTAAAAATCTGTATCTACACTAAGGGATGAAAAACACTAAAAAATGGTAACTATGTGGGTAAATATAAAAGATAATTTTTCTTATTCTTTAAATCTCTTTAAAAATTCATTGTCGGTGGGGGGGCGGGGCCTGGGTGGCTCAGTCCTTAAGCATCTGCCTTCAGCTTAGGCCATGATCCCAGGGTCCTGAGATCAAGCCCCACATCGGGCTCCCTGCTCAGTGGGGAGCCTGCTTCTCCCTCTCCTTCTGCCTGCCACTCCCCCTGCTTCTTCTCTCTCTCTCAAATAAATAAAATATCTTTTTCAAAATTAATAAAAATTCATTGTGGGATTTATAACAAAGAAGTAAAATGTATGACAACAAGTGCACAAAAACAGAGAGAGGAAAAATGGAAGTATACTACTGTAAGATTATTATTATACTATACATGACTCAACATATCATGTGACGCTAGATCACATGAAGTTAAATATGTATACTGTAGGCCTTAAAGCAACCACCAAAAACCAAAACAAAGTACATAAAACAACAAAAGAGATAAAAAGTCATAAAAAATACTCAATTCAAAACAAAGAAAAAGAGGAGCAAAGAACAGATGATAGAAAAATAGCAATGTTGGGGTGCCTGGGTGGCTCAGTTGTTGAGTGTCTGCCTTCGGATCAGGTCATGGTCCCAGGGTCCTGGGACTGAGTCCCACATTGGGCTCCCTGCTCAGCGGGGAGCCTGCTTCTCCCTCTCCCACTCCCCTTGCTTGTGTTCCCTCTTTCACTATGTCTCTGTCAAGAAAGAAGGAAGGAAGGAAGGAAGGAAGGAAGGAAGGAAGGAAGGAA